>NC_057796.1:427114324-427140154 GCF_018294505.1 Triticum aestivum
GCCGGAGAGGGAGGAGGAGGAGGGGGCCGCCGGCGCCGGAGAGGGAGGAATCGACCTTGGGGTGGAGGAGGAGGACGGCGACGGCGGCGAGGGCGACGGAGGCGACAGAGAGTGTGAGGGGGAGAGTGAGAGGACATGCGGGCCGGTTAATTTGGATAAGGGACCTTAGTGGTAGCGCTTGTCCGTAAAAAGTGCTACTGTTAAAATCTGTAGCAGTAGCGCTTTCTGAAAAAAGCGCTACTGCTAAAATCAATAGCAGTAGTGCTCTCTGTATAAACGCGCCACTGCTAACGCTAAGCATGTAAATTTTTTCAAAAATACATTGGTCATCAATGATCTTTTTGTGCAGAATCTAAATTGTCAATAGGAATCTTCTCCGGTTTAAGAACCGGCGAAAAGTCCTATTGCGGCCACAGATCCTCCACATAGAGTTCAATGAAGACCAAGTGGTTGTGATGGTTTGAGAAGCACCATATTTAATGTGGTAAAAATTCTGTTCGCGGAGCGAGGTGGGACTAAACTTTGGTCTTATTAGGAGGGGACTGCATATATCAGTAGCGCTGGTAAGGGAAAAAGCGTTGTTGCTAAGATCAATAATAGTAGCACTTTTTTCCCATGAGCGCTACTAGTATCCCTAGCATACCTGGAACAGTCTGTCAGTTTTAGTAGTAGCGCGTTTTCCATTTCTAGCGCTACTGCTATGCTCATAGTAGCAGCGCTTGTAGTGCAACAGCGCTACTACTTAGTAGCAGCAGCGTTTACTATTTTCCAGCGCTACTACTATGCTACTGTGTATAAGCATTTTCCTAGTAGTGAATGCTTAATATTGTTGGTAGACATCCTTTAGTTCAGACCATTCTTAGCAGCTTTCCAACTTTTATGATGTCTTTTTACCCTTTCCATATGATGCTGGGAAAAAACCCGACTTTTTTAGAGCCAGAATTACCTCAAAGGGAGATAAGGATAAGAAAAATACCACCTGGTCGGATGGGTTGAGATTTGTCAACCCAAGAAACATGGAGGTGTAGGGGTTGTTAATTTGGATCTCATGAACAAAGCTTTGTCGGAATGGCTTTGGAAGCTGGAGACCGAGGAGGGACTATGTCAATCCATTTTACTTAGCAAATGGAACATATAAAACACGCTACGCTACCGCCATCCTGGTTCAACTGCGTCGCGCGTGCGTTCTGGTTCGCATGATTTCACTGCAACAGGATTTTTTACATTGCCGTCAAAGCCTTAGCGGTTGGTTATTCGTGACTCTTTTCTTTTGTTTTATTGCATGACAGGTGGACCTCAAATGTCCCCGGGCCCAGCATTCTTGTGTGTCCTGTGTGCATTCTGGGTGAGAGAAAGGGGAGACGTGGGGATGGATCATGCTGGGTGGTGAAAACCTAGCAGCCAATCCCTCCATTCCTCGAGCCCCGCCCCTCTCCCCTGCACCTCGAATGCGTCGCCTCCTTCCCTCCCTCTCCCCTGCTCTCCACTGCGCCTCCTCCTCCTCCCCTTCGCTTCTTTCTACAGCGGCGACGGCCTGCAGGCAAAGGGGACGGCGGCGGCCCTCGATTTGATCTGCATGAGAAAGAGAAGAAGACATGGAGAGACATAACGGAGGGGAGGAGGGAGAAAGAGAGAGGAAAGAGGAGATGGAGGTGCCGCGGCGGATGGGAGAGGGTCACCGGAAGGAGCGCCGCTGGCTCATCGTCATTGTGCTGGAGGAGAGATGCCTCTGTACATCCCTCACGCCAGCAGGTTCCTCCTTCTTCCGTCCTGCTGCTCCCCTCTGGCGGCGCCGCCCTTCCCTTCCTCCATCTCCGCCCCTCCAGCAAGCCCCTCCTCTTCCCTGCCTCGCCGGCTTCATTCTCTGCCGCTCTCTTCATTGGCTGTCACTCCAGGTCATGGAGGAGGATCTGCCACTGGATCCGCGCACTTGAGGGTGAGGAGGATGGAGGTGAAGGAAGCAGCAGCAAGGATGGTGGCAGGTGATGGGTCAGGGGCCACCAAAGGAGGGGGGAGGGGGCGACGTCGCGCTTCTCGCCACCTCCACGTCCTCGTCGCCCAGTAGTCCGTTGCTACTTGTCTTGCAACTCCAGCGACAACAGTTCGTCTCCGTGATCCTTCTGCTCCTCTCGCTTCTCTCCTTCCATACTAAATAGCTCACCAAATTAGTCTGAACATAGCAAGGTAAAAAAAGGCGATACATTCTCATTTTTCTTTACTTTATTTTTTTCTTGTTCATACCTGCATAAAAAATGGTGGCAGTGATGATTGATTTAAGTATCATGTTTGCTTGTATGGAAATGGGGGATTTACTTCCGAAGATGTGGGTAGTGGTGGTCTTCTCTTCACTCTCGTGTTTCATAAATTTTCCCCTTGGACACCCACATATCTGAAATATGTGTCTTACCAATTTGATGCTGGTTCACCTGCAAGTTCAGTGAGTAGCGAACATGTATAATGACTACTGTTGATCTTTGTATTGGGAGACAATGCTTTCCAGCTTGATGAGATATGGTCATTCTTAAAAGGTAGATCTATTACATATTGATTGAAAATGGTGTAGGTGTACTCTTCTATGACCACCTGATGTGATGTTTATTTTATTTTATTTTTCATTGCAAAGTTATTGTATATAGGATAAGGAAGAACTTTTGGAGACTAATGTTTATATTACTTCCCATTGTGTTGTTTTTGTTTGAGGCTACTACATGCAGATATAGTGAACTCACTGGTTTTTCTTGAACTCAGAATTGTAAACAAATAGACTAAAATATGCTTGCATTGATAACTGTTGATGCGTTTCCAACGAATCTATAATTTTTTATTGTTCCATGCTATTATATTATCTATCTTGGATGTTTTATATGCATTTATATGCTATTTTATATGATTTTTGGGACTAACCTATTAACCTAGAGCCCAGTGCCAGTTTCTGTTTTCCTTGTTTTTGAGTTTCGCATAAAAGGAATATCGGAGTCCAAACGAGCTGAAAATTTACGGTGATTTTTTATGGACCAGAAGAAGCCCCCGAAGCAAAAGGGTTGGGCCAAAAGAGTCCCGAGCCAACCACAAGGTTGGAGGGCGCGCCCTACCCCCTCCCCCGGGCGCGTCCTCCGTCCTTGTCGTTGACTCGTGGACCCCCTGACTTGTTCTCGACGCCAAAAATTCCTATAAATATATAAACCCCCAGAAATAAACCTAGATCGGGAGTTTCGCCGCCGTAAGCCTGCGTAGCCACGAAAAACCAACCGGGACCCTGTTCCGGCACCCTGTCAGAGGGGGGGTGAATCATCACCGGTGGCCATCTTCATCATCCCGGCGCTCTCCATGACGAGGCAAGAGTAGTTCACCCTCGGGGCTGAGGGTATGTACCAGTAGCTATGTGTTTGATCTCTCTCTTTCTCTCTCTCGTGTTCTTGATTTGGTACGGTCTTGATGTACCGCGAGCTTTGTTACTATAGTCGGATCATATGGTGTTTCTCCTCCTCTATCTCCTTGTGATGAATCGAGTATTTTCCTTTGAGGTTTTGTTATGTCAGATTGAATCTTTGGATGTGAGAGCACTTGATGTATGTCTTGCGATGGGATATCCGTGGTGACAATGGGATGTTCTGTTGATCCACTTGATGTATGTTTTGGTTATCAACTTGCGGATTCCCGTCGTGACATTGAGGCAATCTATGCATAAGGGTTGGTACGCGTTTTCATATTCCTTTCTCCGATAGAAATCTTGGGATACTCTTGAAGTTCCTTGTGTTGGATTGAATATTATGAATCTGAGATTGTGTGATGCATATCATATAATTGACCCATGGATACTTGTGGTGACATTGGAGTATCTAGGGGACATTAGGGTTGATTGATGTGTGATATGGTGTTATTTTACTACGAACTCTATGGCTATTTGTGACACTTATAGAAATAGCCCAATGGATTGATCGGAAAGAATAACTTTGAGGTGGTTTCGTACCCTACAAGCAATTTCATCTTATGTTCTCCGTGATAGGAACTTTGGAGTGACTTTTGTCGCACGTTGAGGGATTTCCATATGATCTAATTATGTTATCATTTTTGAGAGAACTTGCACTAGTGAAAGTATGAATCCTAGGCCTTGTTTCCTAGCATTGCAATACCGTTTTTGTTCACTTTTGTTACTTGCTACCTTGCTGTTTTTATAATTTTAGATTACAAAAACCTATATCTACTATCCATATTGCACTTGTATCACCATCTCTTCGCCGAGCTAGTGCACCTATACAATTTACCAGTGTATTGGGTGTGTTGGGGACACAAGAGACTCTTTGTTATTTGGTTGCAGGGTTGCTTGAGAGAGACCACCTTCATCCTACGCCTCCCACGGATTGATAAACCTTAGGTCATCCACTTGAGGGAAATTTTCTACTGTACTACAAAACTCTGCACTTGGAGGCCCAACAATGTCTACAAGAAGAAGGTTGCGTAGTAGACATCAACTGTGTTTACTGTTGGATTTCTATTGCACAAAAGGAAGAAATGTGTTGTCAGATAAAATCATGGCTTAGCCCGGCGGTGACCATGTTAGTCTGCTTAGTGTTCCTACTATCTACACTCCATGGAATACCAGCCCATTTTTAAACCGGTCCAAAAGTAACGACAACATTGTAGGCACCGCAAATAATATCTTTGCATATTGCTCGACTCGTTTCTTTGAATTTTCTGACCATTGTGTGTCACTGCACTTAATTTGCACACCTACTTCAAATCTTTATTATCTTATTCCTTTTATCTCCTTTTTTATTAGATGAATTTAGGTCTGATAGGCTTCTCTTTTCATATGTTTGCATTTAGTTAACTTGTCATATAAAAATGTTGGAATTAGTTATAGAACTGCAGTCCGAAAGATGAAGGATAGCATGCTATCCAAGTTTTCTTGTCGAAGGGGATCATTGCTCATGACTCCACTGTAGCATAATTAATAATTACTCACCCTATATCTGCATGTAGTAGCCTCAAACATCAACTTTCTTCTTATGTTTTTTCTCTAGCATGTTGCTCGCTGGTTTTGATATTGATCTAGGTAGAAGTTCTTTAGTTTAGGGCAGGGTCCAACTCTCAGTTACATACATGGACCTTCTGGATGGCTGTCATGGTCGTTTGGATCCGCTTTTATGTAGGGAGACTGTATTCCGATCCTAAAAAGAATAAAATTGAAGTAAAAAGGTATTCTTTGGCTTATTGGGTTTCTCTTTCTATGTCTCTAGGGACGGATCATAAGGCATTTCTTTTGCTTTTGGTGTTGTGAATGCAGCAACCTACGCACAAAATGAGGGTATTAGATAACAATGCACTTTTAGATGGTACACTGGTGCTGATGAATCAATCTTTTTTGTTATCTGCTTTATGCTTCTGAAAGTGTGTGCTAGCTTATCTATTATATTCAGAGAATACTATATCACACATGTAGTGCATATTGGATATTTTCACTTGATTTGTATAATTAAAGTGCTTCTATATTTTCTTAATCATTCCTATTTTTTGTCAATCTTCTGCTTCAGTTTTTGTGTCAGTGCAAATATATCTGTGTAAATTCTCATATGGTGTTTCAGTTGTTTACAATATGACCCCTCCCAGAGAAAACAAAATAGCAACACCGGAGACGTTTATTAATTGAAACAGACATATTGTATGAAGAAATCATCGATACTTCAACTTATCAAGGGAGAAGAAAGCGAATTGGGGATAGAGGTTTTGGGCCTCAAATGCTATGCCTCCGGCAGAAGGAATGATTCATGTAGGCCTCTCTTTCTGTTTTGACTCCCATAACTTTTAAGTTGGGCAAATATCACAGAATGGCGGTTGGCAGCTAACATCCAAACTTCTTAGTTACATCTGCTATCAAGAACTATCTATGCTTGACATGGTGTTTGTGGTGCCTGTAGCTGCTACGGCGCCCGCGGGTATTCTTCCCCGGCCCCCTCGCTCCTTCCCCTCTGTATGAATCCTCTACTTCTTTTCTTTTAACTCATGATCTGCTCTGCTTGTTTTGGCTCCTGTTAATTGATGCATTATTCTCTTCGTTTTCATGTGCCCTGATGCCTATGTTGAGTGGCAGTGACAAAATCCATGTTTTTAGCTGAGGCATGTTGGCAGCTGCAGCAGCCTGACAATTAGTCCTCATTCAAGGTAATTTACTTACCCCCCTTATGTATCATGATCGGGTAAATATGGTGGTTGCTTATAGCTTCATGTATGGGATTCTATTTTTGGCGAGAGCATGATAGTACCATATCAACTGGGGATAGTGAAAACAGAACTGTACCTGAAATGGCGAGAGCTGGCCTTTGATTTTTTTTCATAGTTACTCTGTTTTTCATAGCTAATAATGATGGGTACATCCTACAATCACTGAACTATTCCATGTCTTCAAAGTATGTGTGTCTACAATCCTACAACATGGTGTGATGCTGACATGCAGTAATTGCAACCCCCCCAGACAGTATTTCTCTGCAATATTTGGTTCATTTGGTATTCATAAATTTATTAATGTCTAGTAAGAAGCAAGATGAATGCACTTTGTGTTTTCTTGGGTGACCTCAGTTTCCTAATAATATCTTCACAACATCCAGATTGTCGTAAGTTAACTTGTATAAAAAGGCTATAAACATTTTGGGAGAATGGAATTAGTGAATAAGAAGTTATATGATCGATTTGTCTACTCCTATTTCTATGCTACATTTGTTGTTCACGCGCTGTAACCAGTGGTACTTTTCGGCATTGTTTCGAAAAGATTGTGTGCTGCACGAACCATGAAATACCAATGTGTTCATAGTGCAGCATGAGAGGAGTAAGTTTGCTGCCTTTGCATGCCTCTTTACTTTTGTTACTTTTGAAACTCAACATGAAGATTTCCAGAGGCTTTTTATGGATTTGACAGTGGTCAGTGCCAGATTAGATATAACCTCAGGATCTTTGTTCTTAAGTGATGCTTCTTGTCAAGCGCAAGATTTTATTCTTCTCTAAACAACCTAATTTAGAGACATTTTGAGGTGTTTGCCCAGGTATGGTCGTTAATATTCAGTGATAGGTGAACCATATATTTCTTTCATCTAAATTCCTTCTTTGTTATCTAGAAACTAAAAGGTCCTGTATACATATATTGTCATGTCGTGAAAGTGTGATATCTTTACCCCTGTTTTGGAATGAGTTGTCAAATCATTTAAAATTCTGCATTATTCTACTGTTCAGCCAAACCTTTGATCACTAATGGATGACGCTTGATCTTGCTTTTGTCTACTATGTTATTCTTGGTTCCAAGTACAAATCCTTACTTTCAGTTTAGTTCCAAGTAGTATGATAGATATATGGACGAGTTGGTGAAAACTGAAAACCAAAAACTACTGTATGGGTTAATTAATTGTCACCAAATTACCTATGACTTTTGAAACATCACTTTTTTTTGCCTTTAGAATAAAATAGACTTCCTTAATTACAAATTTGAAAGTTAGACATAGAGCTATGTGTCAATGTACTGGTTTCGCAAGCAGTATTGTCATATTCACTTGTTCTTTGGAAATAAAAAACTATTAGTTGGTTTTAGGTTTGAATGTCAGGCAAAAATCGAATGGGGAAAGGGAGCTCGCAGTCCAGATTCTAATTATTATTTGGTGATGTGATTCTTATTTCTCCTCTTCTAATATTCTTTATAAGGTATTACTGAAGATATATGGTTTGCCCTAAACAAGCATATAGATTAGAATACACAGGGGAATTAGGTCCCTGTTTTATGTTATTTTTTCTGCTTGCTATTGTTTATGATCTGGTAATAGTTTTCCTTGGTGGTGCTTAATAGTCCCTAGTTTTTCTGAATCGGGATAACATATACAAAGGTTGTGTAGGTAATGGCCACAACAGATTTTTATTGCATGATCTTATTGATGTACACCTCACACATATGTACTGTCTACTTGCTCATGTGTTGGTTAGGAGTCATGCGTAGGTTTATCAGGGAAGAAACTTCCAGAGAAGAATTTCAGTCATTTATAGGGTAGGCATGAGACAAATATTGATTTTAATGACAGCTGCTACCTCTTGAGCACTGCGTTGGTTTTCCCTTGAAGAGGAAAGGGTGATGCAGCAAAGTAGCGTAAGTATTTCCCTCAGTTTTTGAGAACCAAGGCATCAATCCAGTAGGAGGCTACGCGCGAGTCCCTCGTACCTACACAAAACAAATAAATCCTCACAACCAACGCGATAAGGGGTTGTCAATCCCTACACGGTCACTTACTAGAGTGAGATCTGATAGATATGATAGGATAATATTTTTGGTATTTTTATGATAAAGATTCAAAGTAAAATAAAAGCAAAGTAAAAAGCAACAGAAATAACTAAGTGTTGGAAGATTAATATGATGAAGATAGACCCGGGGGCCATAGGTTTCACTAGTGGCTTCTCTCAAGAGCATAAGTATTTTACGGTGGGTGAACAAATTACTGTTGAGCAGTTGACAGAATTGAGCATAGTTATGAGAATATCTAGGTATGATCATGTATATAGGCATCACGTCCAAGACAAGTAGACCGACTCCTGCCTGCCTGCATCTACTACTATTACTCCACACATCGACCGCTATCCAGCATGCATCTAGAGTATTAAGTTCATAAGAATAGAGTAACGCCTTAAGCAAGATGACATGATGTAGAGGGATAAATTCATGCAATATGATAAAAACCCCATCTTGTTATCCTCGATGGCAACAATACTATATGTGGCTTGCTGCCCCTACTGTCACTGGGAAAGGACACCGCAAGATTGAACCCAAAGCTAAGCACTTCTCCCATTGCAAGAAAGATCAATCTAGTAGGCCAAACCAAACTGATAATTCGAAGAGACTTGCAAAGATAACCAATCATACATAAAAGAATTCAGAAGATTCAAATATTGTTCATAGATAAACTTGATCATAAACCCACAATTCATCGGTCTCAACAAACACACCGCAAAAGAAGATTACATCGAATTGATCTCCACGAGAGAGGGGGAGAACATTGTATTGAGATCCAAAAAGAGAGAGAAAGCCATCTAGCTACTAACTATGGACCCGAAGGTCTGAGGTAAACTACCCACACTTCATCGGAGAGGCTATGGTGTTGATGTAGAAGCCCTCCGTGATGGATGCCCCCTCCGGCGGAGCTCCGGAACAGGCCCCAAGAGGGGATCTCGTGGGTACATAAGGTTGCGGCGGTGGAATTAGGTTTTTGGCTCCGTATCTGATCGTTTGGGGGTACGTAGGTATATATAGGAGGAAGAAGTACGTCGGTGGAGCAACAGGGGGCCCACGAGGGTGGAGGGCGCGCCCTAGGGGGGTAGGCGCGCCTCCTACCTCGTGGCTTCCCTGTTGGTTGCTTGACGTAGGGTCCAAGTCTCCTGGATCATGTTCGTTCCGAAAATCACGTTCCCGAAGGTTTTATTCCGTTTGGACTCCGTTTGATATTCTTTTTCTGCGAAACTCTGAAATAGGTAAAAAACAGCAATTCTGGGCTGGGCCTCCGGTTAATAGGTTAGTCCCAAAAAAATATAAAAGTGAATAATAAAGCCAAATAATGCCCAAAACAGAAGATAATATAGCATGGAGCAATAAAAAATTATAGATACGTTGGAGACGTATCAAGCATCCCCAAGCTTAATTCCTGCTCGTCCTCGAGTAGGTAAATGATAAAAACAGAATTTTTGATGAGGAGTGCTACTTGGCATAATTTCAATGTAATTCTTCTTAATTGTGGTATGAATATTCAGATCTGAAAGATTCAAGATAAAAGTTCATATTGACATAAAAATAATAATACTTCAAGCATACTAAGTAAGCAATTATGTCCCCTCAAAATAACATGGCCAAAGAAAGTTCATCCCTACAAAATCATATAGTTTAGTCATGCTCCATCTTCGTCACACAAAAAAGCTCTCATCATGCACAACCCCGATGACAAGCCAAGCAATTGTTTTCATACTTTAGTAATCTCAAACTTATAAACCCTCACGCAATACATGAGCACGAGCCATGGACATAGCACTATGGGTGGAATAGAATATGATGATGGGGGTTATGTGGAGAAGACAAAAAAGGAGAAATTCTCACATCAACGAGGCTAATCAATGAGCTATGGAGATGCCCATCGATTGATGTTAATGCAAGGAGTAGGGATTGCCATGCAACGGATGCACTAGAGCTATAAATATATGAAAGCTGAACAAAAGAAACTAAGTGGGTGTGCATCCAACTTGCTTGCTCACGAAGACCTAGGGCACTTGAGGAGGCCCATTGTTGGAATATACAAGCCAAGTTCTATAATGAAAAATTCCCACTAGTATATGAAAGTGACAAAACAAGAGACTCTCTATCATGAAGATTATGGTGCTACTTTGAAGCACAAGTGTGGTAAAAGGATAGTAACATTGTGCTTTCTCTCTTTTTCTCTCATTTTTTTGGGCCTTCTCTTTTTTATGGCCTTTCTCTCTTTTATTTTTATTTTTTTTATTCCCCACTTGGGACAATGCTCTAGAAAATGATGATCATCACACTTCTATTTATTTGCAACTCAATGATTACAACTCGATACTAGAACAAAGTATGACTCTATATGAATGCCTCCGGCGGTGTACCGGGATATGCAATGAACCAAGAGTGCCATGTATGAAAGAATTATGAACGGTGGCTTTGCCACGAATACTATGTCAACTACATGATCATGCAAAGCAATCTGACAATGGTGAACGTGTCATGATAAACTGGATGGTGGAAAGTTGCATGGCAATATATCTCGGAATGGCTATGGAAAGGCCATAATAGGTAGGTATGGTGGCTGTTTTGAGGAAGATATAAGGAGGTTTATGTGTGAAAGAGCGTGTCATATCATGGGGTTTGGATGCACCAGCGAAGTTTGCACCAACTCTTAATGTGAGAAAGGGCAATGCACGGTACCGAAGAGGCTAGCAATGATGGAAAGGTGAGAGTGCATATAATCCATGGACTCAACATTAGTCATAAAGAACTCACATACTTATTGCAAAAATCTACAAGTCATCAAAAACCAAGCACTACGCACATGATCCTAGGGGGATAGATTGGTAGGAAAAGACCATCGCTCGTCCCCGACCGCCACTCATAAAGAAGACAATCAAAGAACACCTCATGTTTCAAATTTGTTACATAACGTTTACCATACGTGCATGCTACGGGACTTGCAAACTTCAATACAAGTATTTCTCAAATTCACAACTACTCAACTAGCACGACTTTAATATCACTACCTCCATGTCTCAAAACAATTATCAAGCATCAAACTTCTCTTAGTATTCAAAACACTCATAAGAAAGTTTTTACTAATCTTGAATACCTAGCATATTAGGATTAATTAAGCAAATTACCATGCTATTTAAGACTCTCAAAATAATCTAAGTGAAGCATGAGAGATCAATAGTTTCTATAAAACAAATCCACCACCGTGCTCTAAAAGATATAAGTGAAGTACCAGAGCAAAAACTATATAACTCAAAAGATATAAGTGAAGCACATAGAGTATTCTAATAATTTCCGAATCATGTGTGTCTCTCTCAAAAGGTGTGTACAGCAAGGATGATTGTGGTAAACTAAAAAGCAAAGACTCAAATCATACAAGACGCTCCAAGCAAAACACATATCATGTGGTGAATAAAAATATAGCTCCAAGTAAAGTTACCGATGGAAGTAGACGAAAGAGGGGATGCCTTCCGGGGCATCCCCAAGCTTTGGCTTTTTGGTGTCCTTAGATTATCTTGGGGGTGCCATGGGCATCCCCAAGCTTAGGCTCTTGCCACTCCTTGTTCCATAATCCATCAAATCTTTCACCCAGAACTTGAAAACTTCACAACACAAAACTTAGCAGAAAATCTCGTGAGCTCCGTTAGCGAAAGAAAACAAAAGACCACTTCAAGGTACTGTAATGAACTCATTCTTTATTTAAGTGTTAAACCTACTTATTCCAACTTCTCTATGGTTTATAAACTATTTTACTAGCCATAGATTCATCAAAATAAGCAAACAACACACGAAAAACAGAATCTGTCAAAAACAGAACAGTCTGTAGTAATCTGTAACTAACGCAAACTTCTGGAACTCCAAAAAATCAGCCAAAATAGGACGACCTAGAAAATTTGTTTATTGATCCGCAGCAATTGGAATCAATATTTATCACATTCTGGTGATTTTTAACAATTGTTTTCGTGAACAGAAAGTTTCTGGAAATTACAGCAAGATCAAATAAGTATCATCCAAGAAGATCCTATAGGTTTAACTTGGCACAAACACTAATTAAAACATAAAAACACATCTAACCAGAGGCTAGAACAAATATTTATTCCTAAACAGAAGCAAAAAGCAAAAAACTAAAAATAAAATTGGGTTGCCTCCCAACAAGCGCTATCGTTTAACGCCCCTAGCTAGGCATAAAAGCAAGGATAGATCTAGGTATTGCCATCTTTAGTTGGCAATCCATAAGTGGATCTCATAATAGATTCATATGGTAGTTTTATTTTCTTCCTAGGGAAGTGTTCCATGCCTTTATTTAATGGAAATTGGAATCTAATATTCCCTTCCTTCATATCAATAATTGCACCAATCGTTCTAAGGGAAGGTCTACCAAGAATAATAGGACATGAAGGATTGCAATCTATATCAAGAATAATAAAATCTACGGGCACATAGTTCCTATTTGCAACAATAAGAACATCATTAATTCTTCCCATAGGTTTCTTAATAGTGGAATCCGCAAGGTGCAAGTTTAAAGAGCAATCATCAAAATCATGGAAACCTAGCAAATCACACAAAGTTTTTGGAATCGTGGAAACACTAGCACCCAAATCACACAAAGCATAGCATTAATGATCTTTAATCTTAATTTTAATAGTGGGTTCCCACTCATCATAAAGTTTTCTAGGGATAGAAACTTTCAACTCAAGTTTTTCTTCATAAGATTGCATCAAAGCATCAACAATATGTTTGGTAAAAGCTTTATTTTGACTATAAGCATGAGGAGAATTTTGCACAGATTGCAACAAGGAAATACAATCTATCAAAGAGCAATTATCATAATTAAATTCCTTGAAGTCCAAAATAGTGGGTTTATTAATATCTAGGGTTTTGTTCTCTTCAATCCCACTTTTATCAATTTTAGCATCAAGATCTAAAAACTCCGAATTTTTGGAACGCCTTCTAGGTAAAGGTGGATCATATTCAGTCCCATAATTATCAAGATTCATATTGCAAAACAAGGATTTAATAGGGGACACATCAATAACTTTTAGATCTTCATCTTTATTTTCATAGAAATTTGAAGAACACGCTTTTATAAAGCAATCTTTCTTAGCACGCATCCTAGCGGTTCTTTCTTTGCACTCATCAATGGAAATTCTCATGGCTTTGAGAGACTCATTGATATCATGCTGAGGAGGAATAGATCTCAGTTTCAAGGAATCAACATCAAGAGAAATTCTATCAACGTTCCTAGCCAATTCATCAACTTTAAGCAATTTTTCTTCAAGCAAGGCATTGAAATTCTTTTGCGAATTCATAAATTCCTTAACACTAGTCTCAAATTCAGAGGGCATCTTATTAAAATTTCCATAAGAGTTGTTGTAGGAATTACCATAATTATTAGAAGAATTACTAGGATAAGGCCTAGGATTAAAGTTTCCTCTATACGCATTGTTACCAAAATTATTCCTACCAACAAAATTCACATCCATAGATTCATTATTATTCTCAATCAAAGTAGACAAAGGCATATCATTGGGATCAGAAGAAACACTCTTAGTAGCAAATAATTTCATAAGTTCATCCATCTTTCCACTCAAAACATTAATTTCTTCTATCGCATGCACTTTTTTATTAGTAGAACTTTCAGTGTGCCATTGAGAATAATTAACCATAATATTATCTAGGAGTTTAGTAGCTTCTCCTAAAGTGATTTCTATAAAAGTGCCTCCCGCGGCCGAATCTAAAAGATTTCTAGAAGCAAAATTCAATCTGGCATAATTTTTTTGTATAATCATCCACAAATTCAAACCATGCGTGGGGCAATTACGTATCATTGATTTCATCCTCTCCCAAGCTTGTGCAACATGTTCATGATCAAGCTGCTTAAAATTCATAATATCGTTTCTAAGAGAGATGATCTTAGCGGGAGGAAAATACTTAGAGATAAAAGCATCTTTGCACTTATTCCAAGAAGCAATACTATTTTTAGGCAAAGACGAAAACCAAGCTTTAGCACGATATCTAAGCGAAAAAGGAAATATCTTCAATTTAACAATATCATTATCAACATCTTTCTTCTTTTTCATATCACACAAATCAACGAAGCTATTTAGACGAGTAGCCGCATCTTCACTAGGAAGGCCGGCGAATTGATCTTTCATGACAAGATTCAACAAAGCAGCATTGATTTCCCTAGGGGGGTAGGCACGCCCCCTGCCTCATGGCTTCCCTGTTGGTTGCTTGACGTAGGGTCCAAGTCTCCTGGATCATGTTCGTTCCGAAAATCACGTTCCCGAAGGTTTCATTCCGTTTGGACTCCGTTTGATATTCTTTTTCTGCGAAACTCTGAAATAGGCAAAAAAACTGCAATTCTGGGCTGGGCCTCCGGTTAATAGGTTAGTCCCAAAAATAATATAAAAGTGAATAATAAAGCCCAATAATGTCCAAAACAGAAGATAATATAGCATGGAGCAATCAAAAATTATAGATACGTTGGAGACGTATCAACAGCTAATAATTACACTGCTGCCTTTGTTTCAAAAGTAAAACTTTGCTATCTTTGGCCTTGCCTCTAGGAAAAAAGACATCAACTTGAAACTGAAATACTCCAGATTTACTTGCTATCTTTTAGAAGTAATATTGTGTTGTTTGTGAAGGTTCACTTGGAAGTGGTTGAGGCAGCCTAGCCTGGTGAGGATCCACCCGAGGAACTGACCTGGTGACGCGATGCGTATAGGGAAGGAAACATATCTTGTATGTGAGGGAGTAGGTCTTGCAACTAAAGTCTTCTCTCCGATGCAGAGGAGTAGAGGCGATGGGGGTGGAACCGTGGAAACTACAGGGTGAGTGAGAGAGTGGAGGAGGGAATGGATAAGGTCAAGTCATCAGCAAGTGAGTAAGTGGATCAACATTGTCTGGTCAAGTAACTCGGGCCGGCTGAGTAAATTGAATTTATCATTTGTCTTTTTGTAAGCCGACAACACGGTTTAAATATGTATTGGGACAGCTAAATCAGATAAATGAAAGAATTATAATGCTTATAATGGTTTATAAAATGAATTAACAAAGAGCATAGCCAAGTTTAGTAAATTTTAGAATGTGGTTGTTTGTTATTCATTGTTAGGGGTTGGCATTTGAATCTTTGTTAGGGGTTTGCATGAATATTGATCAAAAAGTATTTGTTGCCAAAGTTGCGGTAGTTTGAAAAAATTGTTGGTGCATTGTTGTGGATCTCAAGATGTCTATGTTTTTATATTTTGCATAATCACTTCGAAGACCTTGACAGCACCGTGGGTTAGTAATTTGCTTGAAAAGGAAGCTGAATTTCAAAAATTAAACAATGAAGATCATGTGTTTTACGTGGTTTGCTACCTCTTGAGCATGCGTTGGTTTTCCCTTGAATAGGAAAGGGTGATGCAGCAAAGTAGCGTAAGTATTTCTCTCAGTTTTTGAGAACCAACGTATCAATCCAGTAGGAGATAACACGCAAGTCCCTAGTACCTGCACACACAATCAAGAACCTTGCAACCAACACGATAAAGGGGTTGTCAATCCCTTCACGGCACTTGCAAAAGTGAGATATGATAAACATAATAAGATAAATATTTTTGGTATTTTGTTGTATAGATTGGGAAATAAAGATTGCAAAATAAACGGCGACAGAAATAGCTAATTGACGGGAGATTAATATGATGGAAAATAGACCCGGGGGCCATAGGTTTCACTAGTGGCTTCTCTCAAGATAGCATAATTTACGGTGGGTGAACAAATTACTGCTGAGCAATTGATAGAAAAGCGCATAGTTATGAGAATCTAGGCATGATCATGAACATAGGCATCACGTCCGTGTCAAGTAGACCGAAACGATTCTGCATCTACTACTATTACTCCACACATCGACCACTATCCAGCATGCATCTAGAGTATTAAGTTCATAAGAACAGAGTAACGCATTAGGCAAGATGACATGATGTAGAGGGATAAATTCAAGCAATATGATATAAACCCCATCTTTTTATCCTCGATGGCAACAATACAATACGTGCCTTGCTGCCCCTGCTGTCACTGGGAAAGGACACCGCAAGATTGAACCCAAAGCTAAGCACTTCTCCCATTGCAAGAAAGATCAATCTAGTAGGCCAAACCAAACTGATAATTTGAAGAGACTTGCAAATATATCAAATCATGCATATAAGAATTCAGAGAGGAATCAAATATTGTTCATAGATAATCTGGATCATAAACCCACAATTTATCGGATCTCAACAAACACACCGCAAAAAGAATTACATCGAATAGATCTCCAAGAGAATCGAGGAGAACTTTGTATTGAGATCCAAAGAGAGAGAAGAAGCCATCTAGCTAATAACTATGGACCCGAAGGTCTGTGGTAAACTACTCACACATCATCGGAGAGGCTATGGTGTTGATGTAGAAGCCCCCCGTGATCAATTCCCCCTCCGGCGGAGCGTCGGAAAAGGTCCCAAGATGGGATCTCACGGGTACAGAAGGTTGCAGCGGTGGAAAATAGGTTTCGTGGCTCCCCTGGATGTTTTCAGGGTATAAGAGTATATATAGGCGAAAGAAGTAGGTCGGTGGAGCTACGAGGGGCCCACGAGGGTGGGGGGGGGGGCGCGTACCCCCTGGGCATGCCTCCTTGCCTCGTGGCCGCCTCGTTGCTTCCTTGACGTCCACTCCAAGTCTCCTGGATTGCGTTTGTTCCAAAAATGATCCTCGCGAAGGTTTCATTCCGTTTGGATTCCGTTTCATATTCCTTTTCTGTGAAACACTGAAATTGGCAAAAAACAACAATTTGCACTAGCCTTCGGTTAATAGGTTAGTCCCAAAAATAATATAAAAGTGCATAATAAAGCCCATTAAACATCCAAAACAGATAATATAATAGCATGGAACAATCAAAAATTATAGATAAGTTGGAGACGTATCAAGCATCCCCAAGCTTAATTCCTGCTCGTCCTCGAGTAGGTAAATGATAAAAACAGAATTTTTGATGTGGAATGCCACCTAACATAATTTTCAATGTAATTTTATTTATTGTGGCATGAATGTTCAGATCTGAAAGATTCAAGATAAAAGTTTAATATTGACATAAAAATAATGATACTTCAAGCATACTAACAAAGTAATTATGTCTTCTCAAAATAACATGGCCAAAGAAAGTTCATCCCTACAAAATCATATAGTTTGGCTATGCTCCATCTTCGTCACACAAAATATTCAAATCATGCACAACCCCGGTTTCAGCGAAGCAATTGTTACATACTTTAGAATTTTCAAACCTTTTCAACTTTCACGCAATACATGAGCGCAAGCCATGGACATAGCACTACGGGTGGAATAGAATATAATAATGGGGGTTGTGTGGAGAAGACAAAAAGAGGAGAAAGTCTCACATTGACGCGGCTAATCAACGGGCTATGTAGATGCCCATCAATTGATGTCAATGCGAGGAGTAGGGATTGCCATGCAACGGATGCACTAGAGCTATAAATGTATGAAAGCCCAACAAAAGAAAATAAGTGGGTGTGCATACAACTTGCTTGCTCACGAAGACCTAGGGCATTTGAGGAAGCCCATTGTTGCTATATACAAGCCAAGTTCTATAATGAAAAATTCCCACTAGTATATGAAAGTGACAAAATAAGAGACTCTCTATCATAAAGATCATGGTGCTACTTTGAAGCACAAGTGTGGAAAAAGGATAGTAGCATTGTCCCTTTTTTTTGGGCCTTCCCTTTTTTATTTGGCCTTTTTTTATTTTTATTTTCATGGGACAATGCTCTATTAATGATGATCATCACACTTCTATTTATTTACAACTCAATGATTACAACTCGATACTAGAACAAAATATGACTCTATATGAATGCCTCCGGCAGTGTACCGGGATGGGCAATGAAACAAGAGTGACATGTATGAAACATTATGTATGGTGGCCTTGCCACAAATACGATGTCAACTACATGATCATGCAAGGCAATATGACAATGATGAGGCGTGTCATAATAAATGAAACGGTGGAAAGTTGCATGACAATATATCTTGGAATGGCTATGGAAATGCCATAATAGGTAGGTATGGTGGCTGTTTTGAGGAAGATATAAGGAGGTTTATGTGTGATAGAGCGTATCATATCACGGGGTTTGGATGCACCGGTGAAGTTTGCACCAACTCTCGAGGTGAGAAAGGGCAATGCATGGTACCGAAGAGGCTAGCAATGATGGAAGGGTGAGAGTGCGTATAATCCATGGACTCAACATTAGTCATAAAGAACTCACATACTTATTGCAAAAATCTACAAGTCATCAAAAACCAAGCACTACGCGCATGCTCCTAAGGGAAGGGTTAGTAGGAGTTAACCATCGCGTGATCCCGACCTCCACACATACGGAAGACAATCAAAGAATAAATCATGCTTCAAATTTGTTACACAACGATTACCATACGTGCATGCTATGGGACTTGCAAACCTCAACACAATTATTTCTCAAATTCACAATTAATTCACTAGCATGACGCTAATATCACCATCCTCATGTCTCAAAACAATCATCAAGTATCAAACTTCTCATAGCATCCAAAGCACTTTATATGAAAGTTTTTATTATACCCATCTTGGATGCCTATCATATTAGGACTAATTTTATAGCCAAAGAAAATTACCATGCTGTTCTAAAAGACTCTAAAAACAATACAAGTGAAGCATGAGAGATCAATAATTTCTATAAAATAAAACCACCACCGCACTCTAAAAGATATAAGCGAAGCACTAGAGCAAAATTATCTAGCTCAAAAGATATAAGTGAAGCACATAGGGTATTCTAATAAATTCCGATTCATGTGTGTCTCTCCAAAAGGTGTGTACAGCAAGGATGATTGTGGTAAACTAAAAAGCAAAGACTCAAATCATACAAGACGCTCCAAGCAAAACACATATCATGTGGTGAATAAAAATATAGCCTCAAGTAAAGTTACCGATAGACCAAGACGAAAGAGGGGATGCCTTCCGGGGCATCCCCAAGCTTAGGCTTTTGGTTGTACTTGAATTTTACCTTGGGGTGCCTTGGGAATCCCCAATCTTAGGCTCTTGCCACTCCTTATTCCATAATCCATCAAATCTTTAACCAAAACTTGAACACTTCACAACACAAAACTCAACAGAAAATCTCATGAGCTCCGTTAGTATAAGAAAACAAACCACCACTTTAAAGTACTGTAATTAACTCATTATTTATTTATATTGGTGTTAAACCTACTGTATTGCAACTTCTCGATGGTTCATACCCCCCGATGCTAGCCATCGATTCATCAAAATAAGCAAACAACACACGAAAAACAGAATCTGTCAAAAACAGAACAGTCTGTAGCAATCTGTATCAAACGTATACTTCTGGAACTCCAAAAATTCTACCAAATTAGGACGACCAGGGTAATTTGTATATTAATATATTGCAAAAAGAATCAGGGTAAAATATCTTTTCTGCAATTTATGAAAATTATTTTCATGAGCGCAAAGTTTCTGTTTTTTTACAGCAAGATCGCAAAGACTTCACCCAAGTCTTCCCAAAGGTTCTACTTGGCACAAACACTAATTGAAACATAAAACCACATCTAAAAAGAGGCTAGATGAATTATTTATTACTAAACAGGAACAAAAAGCAAGGAACAAAAATAAAATTGGGTGTTCCAACAAGCGCTATCGTTTAACGCCCCTAGCTAGGCGGTGATAATTTCAATGATGCTCACATGAAAGACAAGATTTGAAGCACAAAGAGAGCATTTTAAAATACGTGATAAACACATCTAAGTCTAACATACTTCCTATGCATAGGCATCTTATAGGCAAACAAATTATCAAGGCTAGCAAAAACTAGCATATGCAAGGAAGCGGAAAGAAACAATAGCAATCTCAACATAATGAGAGGTAATTTAATAACATGAAAATTTCTACAACCATATTTTCCTCTCTCATAATAATTACATGTAGGATCATAAGCAAATTCAACAATATAGCTATCACAAAACATATCTTAACACGATCCACATGTATGCAAAGTTGACACTCTTCCAAAATAGTGGGATTAACATTAACTAAAGTCATGACCTCTCCAAACCCACTTTTATCAAAAACTTCATAAGATTGAACATTCTCCAAATATGTGGGATCTAAAGTTGACACTCTTCCAAACCCACTTTCAACATTATTACAAACATTATTATCAATCTCATATTCATCATGAGGCTTAAATAAATTTTCAAGATCATAAGAAGAATCACCCCAATCATGATCATTGCAACAGGTAGAGGATATAGCAAAACTAGCATCCCCAAGCTTAGGGTTTTGCATATCATTAACACAATTGACATTAATAGAATTTATAATAATATCATTGCAATCATGCTTTTCATTCAAGGAGCTATCGTGAATCACAACTCTTCTTCACAATTTTTAGATTCACGAATTTCAAGCAAAACCTCATAAAGATAATTTAGTGCACAAAACTCACGAGCAATTGATTCATCATAATTGGATCTTTTAAAAAGATTAGCAAGAGGATGAGGATCCATATCAATAGTTTTTCAGCAAGCGAAGATGCAAGCATATAGAAGGCACATGGCAACACAAGCAAACAAAAGATCTAACGAGAAAAAGGCGAACGGAAAAGAGGGGCAAATAAAACGACAAGGGTGAAGTGGGGGAGAGGAAAATGAGAGGCAAATGGCAAATAATGTAATGCGAGGGAGAAGAGTTTGTGATGGGTACTTGGTATGTCTTGACTTTAGCACGTTGGCGGGAGATCAAATCTTGACTTGACTTGGCGTAAACCTCCCCGGCAATGATGCCAGAGATCCTTCTTGCTACCTCTTGAGCATGCGTTGGTTTTCCCTTGAAGAGGAAAGGGTGATGCAGCAAAGTAGCGTAAGTATTTCCGTCAGTTTTTGAGAACCAAGGTATCAATCGAGTAGGAGATAACACGCAAGTCCCTAGTACCTGCACAAACAAACAAGAACCTTGCAACCAACGCGAGAAAGGGGTTGTCAATCCCTTCACGGCCACTTGCAAAAGTGAGATCTGATAAAGATAATAAGATAAATATTTTTGGTATTTTTGTTGTATAGATTTGAAAATAAAGATTGCAAAATAAACGGCGACGAAAATAGCTAATTGACGGGAGATTAATATGATGGAAAATAGACCCGGGGGCCATAGGTTTCACTAGTGGCTTCTCTCAAGATAGCATAATTTACGGTGGGTGAACAAATTACTGCCGAGCAATTGATAGAAAAGCGCATAGTTATGAGAATCTAGGCATGATCATGAACATAGGCATCACGTCTGTGTCAAGTAGACCGAAACGATTCTGCATCTACTACTATTACTCCACACATCGACCGCTATCCAGCATGCATCTAGAGTATTAAGTTCATAAGAACAGAGTAACACATTAGGCAAGATGACATGATGTAGAGGGATAAATTCAAGCAATATGATATAAACTGTTGGGGAACATAGTAATTTCAAAAATTTTCCTACGCACACGCAAGATCATGGTGATGCATAGCAACGAGAGGGGAGAGTGTTGTCCACGTACCCTCGTAGACCGAAAGCGGAAGCATTAGCACAACGCGGTTGATGTAGTCGTACGTCTTCACGATCCGACCGATCAAGTACCGAACGCACGGCACCTCCGAGTTCTGCACACGTTCAACTCGATGACGTCCCTCGAACTCCGATCCAACCGAGCTTTGAGGGAGAGTTCCATCAGCACGACGGCGTGGTGACGATGATGATGTTCTACCGACGCAGGGCTTCGCCTAAGCACCGCTACGATATTATCGAGGTGGATTATGGTGGAGGGGGGCATCGCACACGGCTAAGAGATCAAGAGATCAATTGTTGTGTCTATGGGGTGCCCCCTGCCCCCGTATATAAAGGATCTAGGGGGGAGGCGGCCAACCAAGGAGGAGGGCGCGCCAAGGGGGGAGTCCTACTCCCACCGGGAGTAGGAATCCTCCTTTCCTTGTTGGAGTAGGAGAGAAGGAAAGAGGGGGAGAGGGAGAAGGAAAAGGGGGCTGCACCCCTTGTCCAGTTCGGACCAGAGGGGGGGTGCGCACCGCCTTCCTTTTGGCCTCTCTCCTCTATTCCCGTATGGCCCAATAAGGACCAATACTTCTCCCCGGCGAATTCCCGTAACTCTGCGGTACTCCGATAAATACCCGAATCACTCGGAACCTTTCCGAAGTCCGAATATAGTCGTCCAATATATCGATCTTTATGTCTCGGCCATTTCGAGACTCCTCGTCATGTCCCCGATCTCATCCGGGACTCCGAACTACATTCGGTACATCAAAACACATAAACTCATAATATAACCGTCATCGAACTTTAAGCGTGCGGACCCTACGGGTTCGAGAACTATGTAGACATGACCGAGACACGTCTCCGGTCAATAACCAATAGCGGAACCTGGATGCTCATATTGGCTCCCACATATTCTACGAAGATCTTTATCGGTCAGACCGCATAACAACATACGTTGTTCCCTTTGCCATCGGTATGTTACTTGGCCGAGATTCGATCGTCGGTATCTCAATACCTAGTTCAATCTCGTTATCGGCAAGTCTCTTTACTCGTTCCATAATACATCATCCTGCAACTAACTCATTAGTTGCAATGCTTGCAAGGCTTAAGTGATGTGCATGACCGAGTGGGCCCAGAGATACCTCTCCGACAATCGGAGTGACAAATCCTAATCTCGAAATATGCCAACCCAACAAGTACCTTCGGAGACACCTGTAGAGCACCTTTATAATCACCCAGTTACGTTGTGACGTTTGGTAGCACACAAAGTGTTCCTCCAGTAAACGGGAGTTGCATAATCTCATAGTCATAGGAACATGTATAAGTCATGAAGAAAGCAATAGCAACAAACTAAACGATCAAGTGCTAAGCTAACGGAATGGGTCAAGTCAATCACATCATTCTCCTAATGATGTGATCCCATTAATCAGATGACAACTCATGTCTATGGTTAGGAAACATAACCATCTTTAATTAACGAGCTAGTCAAGTAGAGGCATACTAGTGACACTCTGTTTGTCTATGTATTCACACATGTATTATGTTTCCGGTTAATACAATTCTAGCATGAATAATAAACATTTATCATGATATAAGGAAATAAATAATAACTTTATTATTGCCTCTAGGGCATATTTCCTTCAGTCTCCCACTTGCACTAGAGTCAATAATCTAGTTCACATCACCATGTGATTTAATACCAATAGTTCACATCACCATGTGATTAACACCCATAGTTCACATCGTCATGTGACCAACACCCAAAGGGTTTACTAGAGTCAATAATCTAGTTCACATCGCTATGTGATTAACACCCAAAGAGTACTAAGGTGTGATCATGTTTTGCTTGTGAGAGAAGTTTAGTAAACGGGTCTGCCACATTCAGATCCGTATGTATTTTGCCAATTTCTATGTCAACAATGCTCTGCATGGAGCTACTCTAGCTAATTGCTCCCACTTTCAATATGTATCCAGATTGAGATTTAGAGTCATCTGGATCAGTGTCAAAATTTGCATCGACGTAACCCTTTACGACGAACCTTTTTGTCACCTCCATAATCGAGAAACCTATCCTTATTCCACTAAGGATAATTTTGACCGCTGTCCAGTGATCTACTCCTAGATCACTATTCTACTCCCTTGCCAAAATCAATGTAGGGTATACAATAGATCTGGTACACAGCATGGCATACTTTATAGAACCTATGGCCGAGGCATAGGGAATGACTTTCATTCTCTTTCTATCTTCTGTCGTGGTCGGGCTTTGAGTCTTACTCAATTTCACACCTTGTAACACAGGTAAGAACTCTTTCTTTGACTATTCCATTTTGAACTACTTCAAAATCTTGTCAAGGTATGTACTCATTGAAAAAACTTATCAAGCGTCTTGATCTATCTCTATAGATCTTGATGCTCAATATATAAGCAGCTTCACCGAGGTCTTTCTTTGAAAAACTCCTTTCAAACTCTCCTTTATGCTTTGCAGAATAATTTTACATTATTTCCGATCAACAATATGTCATTCACATATACTTATCAGAAATGCTGTAGTGCTCCCACTCACTTTCTTGTAAATACAGGCTTCACGGCAAGTCTGTATAAAACTATATGCTTTGATCAACTTATCAAAGCGTATATTCCAACTCCGAGATGCTTGCACCAGTCCATAGATGGATCGCTGGAGCTTGCATATTTTGTTAGCACCTTTAGGATTGACAAAACCTTCTGGTTGCATCATATACAACTCTTCTTTAATAAATCCATTAAGGAATGCAGTTTTGTTTATCCATTTGCCAGATTTCATAAAATGCGGCAGTTGCTAACATGATTCGGACAGACTTAAGCATAGATACGAGTGAGAAACTCTCATTGTAGTCAACACCTTGAACTTTGTCAAAAACCTTTTTCGACAAGTCTAGCTTTGTAGATAGTAACACTACTATCACCGTCCGTCTTCCTCTTGAAGATCCATTTATTTTCTATGGCTTGCCGATCATTGGGCAAGTCAACCAAAGTCCATACTTTGTTGTCATACATGGATCCCATCTCAGATTTCGTGGCCTCAAGCCATTTTGCGGACTCTGGGCTCATCATTGCTTCCTCATAGTTCGTAGGTTCGTCATGGTCAAGTAACATGACCTCCAGAACAGGATTACCGAACCACTTTGGTGCGGACCTTACTCTGGCTGACCTATGAGGTTCGGTAGTAACTTGATCTGAAGTTACATGATCATCATCATTAGCTTCCTCACTAATTGGTGTAGGAGTCAACGGAACAGATTTCTGTGATGAACTACTTTCGAATAAGGGAGTAGGTACAGTTATGTAACGCCCCGGATCCGATGCGCCAGGTGTCATCTAGTTATTCGCCGTCGTTGCCATGTCATTTGCTTGCGTGTTGCATTTTGCCATGTCATCATCTACATTGCATCATCATGTTTTTCAAAACTTGCATCCGGTCCTTTTCCCCGTTGTCCGTTTCGCGTTTCAACACTCCCGCACGCGCCCGTCGCCCCTCTCAGACCTTGTTTCGTGAGCTGGAGATAAACGTTCTCGGAATGGGCCGAGATTTGCCGAGTGGCCTTGGTATAGCACTGACAGAACTCCCGTCAAATTTCGTTCCATTTGGAGGTCGTTTGATGCCCCAACGGTTAACCGCGTAGCCCGAAACCCCCTTCTCTTTGCACCCCAGCACCCCTTGACCTCAGCCCACTAACCCAGCAAAACCCCCTCCATGCTCTCGGTCGTTCGATCACGATCGTGTGGGCGAAAACCGCACCTCATTTGGAGTCTCCTAGCTCCCTCTACCTATTAATATGTGCTCTCCCCGGATTTCGCGCAGTCCAAACCCTAAAACTCCTCCCTCACCGCGCCGGACATGTCCGCCGCCCACCGGACGAACCGCGCCACCGCCCCCGCGCCAATCCCAGCGCGCCACATGGTGTTCCGCCGTCCTCCGCCG
>NC_057796.1:427140709-427167781 GCF_018294505.1 Triticum aestivum
CGGCGACCGCGCCCCGTCTCCCCGAGCCCGACGCCGCCGCCCGCGCCTCCGCCTCCCTCTCCGGCCGCCGCCATCTCCCTCCTCTCCACTCCGGTCGCCGCCTCCTCTTCTTCTCCGGCGAGCCGCCGCGCGCCCGAGCCGCGCCGAACCCTGGATCGGTCGAGGTTGACTTCTTCCCCTCCCCCGAAATTCTCTAAGTCCCGTATATTTTACGTTATATGCTCATGTTCATCGCACCATATCTCATCGCATACTGCTTCGTTTTGCGTGGATGATATATCGAAATGTTCTTCTCGAGATGCTCTTCATTTTGTTCCATTGTGCCATGCTCGTTTGAGTCCATATCGATGCCCAAATCTCTGGTGCAAGAGTGCTATGTGATGTTTACTGCTGTTACTTATCAGAACTTGGTGATTTGTTATTTTTGTTGCATTTAATGTGTGCATCTTATGAGTATGAGCTCTACATGTGTTTTGATCTATGCCATGCCATCTTTACAGAGGTGTATGCCATGTATTTTTGTGATCTATGTGGTGTTGAGGATATAGACCTTAGAGTCACCCGCCAGGAGGGGCCGGGTTACTCGTATGGTCGTTGCCAGAAGCCCGGAGACAAGCTTGAAGACGATGGGCCAGAGATGGGCTAAGACTCGGATACGGCTTAAAGCCCATAGTTACAATCATTATTATGGTAGAACTTGTAGTGTAAGGCAAGTATGATTGAGAGTCCGAGCCGGACACTCTTATGAGCCGGCCGGGACTCCAAGGGCTGCTGGGCGTCAGCCTCCCTATATAAAGGGACGACCCGGCAGCGGTTTAGGGACAAGAACAATCTCATCGAGAGCTGGGCATAGCAAGTTTAGCTCCCTGGTGATCGTAACCCTAATCAATACCAACTCAACTGGACGTAGGCTTTTACCTTCACCGTAAGGGGCCGAACTAGTATAAACCCTTGTGTCCCTTGTCCCACATTAACCCCTTCAAGCTTCCTAGTTGCGATGGCTCCACGACTAAGTCCTAGCTCGAGGACATCTGCCGTGACAATTCCACGACAGTTGGCGCCCACCGTGGGGCCAGCGCACGGTGGATTTGAGTTCTTGAAGGGCAGCTTCGAAGGGCTCAAGGGATACGCTGTGGGCCGGATGACCAAGAGTCGTCGCGGCAAGCTCTACATCGACGATGCAAACTGGGGCCCCGACACCGGCTCAATTGAGTACGGGTACCGGGTCCCCTTCGGCGGAATGCATGTCTTCATTGGCAAGATTGGTGAACCGGGACCTGAGCCGGATCTCTGCGCCGATCTCATCGAAATGGCTCAGCGCGCACGACCCGCCCGGGCCCGGCCTGCCTTAAAGCACACTTTTGTGGGATGCATCCATGGAGGGCCCTCTGATCCAGCTGGGTCCGGTGATGAGACGGCCGCCGGCTCTGACGGCGAGTCGGCCACCGATGAGTCAAACTCGTTGTACCAACTTCAGGATGACAGGCTCATGGGTTGTTCCGATGGTGACAGTATTCCGGACCTATTTGAGCCGCCAAGTCAGGTTGGAGTTTTTATGGCTGGTGCGCAGCCTGTTCAGAACCCTGCCGCTGGAGCGGGAACCCCGGTGCCTTCGCCGGCTCAGGTGCTAATGGATCTCACGGACAAGATGACGGCCCTGTTAACCGCCACGGTTGACCCGACGGATCAAGCTCAGCATGATGCGGAGGTGGCATAGTTAAAATTGGATCTGATAAAAGCTAAAGAGGATCTTGCAGTAGAAGGGATCAGGCTGGCTCCAGAGCGGGCGGCTCTCGATGCCCAGACTCAGCTGATTCAGGCGCAGTCCTTCCAACTCACGATGGATCAGAACGCGGCCAATGAGGTCATGAGAAGGAGGCATCAAAAGGCCCAATCTCGACTCCCACCGGTTTACGATCCACGCAACCTCTTCAACACGCCAGGTGCAGGGTCTAGTAACCCGCCAGGGGTCATAGCGCCCGGGTCTGGACCCCTTATTCAGCCATGAGTGATGGGGCCTCCCCAGGTGCCCCCTGCCCCACCTCAGTATGTGCCAATACCCCCGGGTCATTACAATAACCCGCTGGAGAACATGGTCGCTGCGGCAGCACGGCTGGCGGCTCTCCCAGTTGACGGCGACTCTCCGACGGCTATTGAAACCCGCCGGGTCAGGGAACTCCTTCAGACAGCACTGGCGCAGCAAGAGGCATACTCCTACAGCCGGGACAGGATCCACTCAACCCCTCGTCCACGCCAGAGCCCGAGTTACAGCCGGCACATGGTCTCAGCAACCGGCTCAAGTAACGTCCGACGCCATGACCCGCCCCCTGACCATGGCCCGGCTTATAATGGAGCCTTTTACGCAGCAGACCAGGACAAAGCGCGCCAAGAGGCGGAGCAAGTGCCTCAATTGACGGCTTACCAGACCCCCCGGCTTATCCGACGACTTCCGTTGATGTGGGTATCCCTACCAGGACCGGGGGTGTCTCTTGTTTGGTGCCAGCTATCCGTAATGAACGTCTACCTAAGGACTTCAAGGGCCCTAGGAAGGTGCCTAACTACACAGCTAACTTGCAACCCACAGCCTGGATCGAGAGTTATGAGATGGCTATGGAGCTGCTGGAGGTCAGTGAGGCGGCCATGGCCAAGTATTTCACCATGATGTTAGATGGAACTGCCCGAACTTGGTTGAAAGGGCTACCACCGAATTCCATTGGGTCTTGGGCTGAGCTGAAAGCCCGGTTCATCCAAAACTTCAAAGATACCTGTAGGCAGTCTATGTCAATTGTGGATTTGACTAACTGTAAGCAGCAGGAGGGTGAGTCCACGACACATTGGGTTCGTCGGGTTAAGGAAATCATACATTCATCAGACAAAATGGACGCCGGCTCAGCAGTTTTAATGCTGGAGCAGAATTGTCGTTTTGTGCCCCTGAAGATGAAACTCGGGCGGCTTAAGCGCGACTGCACTGATATGGGTACGTTAATGGCAGCTCTTGTCAAGTACACCGATTCTGATGGTACCAAGGATCCCCCTTCAGATGATGAAAGGACAGGGAAGGGAAAGAAGAACGACAACGGCAAGGGTCCTCAGTTTAACTCGGGGAACCAAGGAGGAGCCAAGCGCAAGGCAGATGGCAGCCTAGAGTTTGTGGCGAACGCCAGCGCGCAAGGCAATAACCAGCGACGTAAGGGGAGGCCCCCTCCCCGAGGCAGCGGATCAGGACCCTCACTGGAGCAGCTGTTGAATGAGCCTTGTCTGAGGCACGGCTCTAGAGAGAAGCCAGCGACTCATCTATGGAAGGATTGTGCAATCATGAAGGCCTTTAAAAACTACAACGGCCTGGGCGGCGGCTCAGGTGCCGGCGGCTCAGGCGCCGGCGGCTTTCATGGCCCGGGGGGCGGCTCAAATTCTGGTCCTCAGAGTGGTCAAGGGGGCTTTAATCAACAGTCTGGCCAGGGTCATCAACAGCAGCAGGGGGGTTATCAGACCAATCCAAAGCAGCTTAGCGGTGGACAGTATCATGTGTTTACCACCAGTTTGTGCAAGCGAGATCAGAAGCTTCACAAGAGGGCTGTGAATGCGGTTGAGCCGGCGGTCCCACGCTACTTGCGGTGGTCTGAGCAGCCTATAGTGTGGAGTAGGGAGGATCACCCTCCCCGGGTGGATAACCCGGGCCACTTGGCCTTAGTGGTGGCTCCTCAAGTGGGAGGATATAAGTTCACAAAGGTGCTCATGGATGGAGGCAGCAGCATCAACATCCTCTATTATGAGACCTTTCGCCGTATGGGGTTGGTTGATAAGAACCTCAGCCAGTCAAACACCATCTTCCATGGTGTAGTACCTGGTAAGTCGGCTTATCCAGTTGGCAAGATCGAATTGGAAGTAGCCTTTGGTGATGAGAACAACTACAGGGTGGAGAAATTGACCTTTGAGGTGGTCAAGATAAGAAGTCCATACCATGCTATATTTGGACGGCCGGCTTACGCCAAGTTCATGGCACGGCCGTGTTATGTGTACTTACAGCTCAAAATGCCGGGTCACAATGGGACTATTACAGTTCACGGCAGCCGGAAAGTGGCTCTGGAGTGTGAGGAAGGCGACGCGGCTTATGCAGAATCTGTGTGTGCTACAGAGGAGTTGAAGTTTTACAAAGACAATGTTGACCCAACAGATATGACCTCTCTAAAAAAGCCAACCACAGAACAAGAGTCGGCAATGAAATTTAAGTCCGCTGATGAGACTAAACTTGTTGATTTTGTTCCAGGTGACTCATCTCAGCAGTTTAGCATCAATGCAAATCTGGATCCAAAATAGGAAAGCGCACTCATCGAGTTCATCCGTGAGAATAGGGACATCTTCGCGTGGAAACCTTCTGACATGCCAGGTGTACCTAGAGAACTCGCTGAGCATACTCTCAATGTTGATCCGAAATTTAAGCCGGTCAGACAGTTCCTTCGGCGGTTTAATGAGGAAAGGCGGAAAGCTATTGGTGAGGAAGTAGCTCGGCTCTTGGCGGCCGGGTTTATCGTTGAAGTTTTTCACCCAGAGTGGTTGGCTAACCCGGTGCTCGTACTCAAGAAGAACGGCACCTGGCGGATGTGTGTGGACTACACGGACTTGAACAAGGCGTGTCCGACTGATCCTTTTGCCCTCCCCCGTATTGATCAAATCATTGATGCTACGGCAGGTTGTGCACGTTTAAGTTTCTTGGATGCTTATTCTGGTTATCATCAGATCAAGATGGCAGTTAAGGACCAGGAGAAGACAGCGTTCATCACTCCCTTTGGAGCCTTCTGCTATGTGTCTATGCCCTTTGGACTCAAGTGTGCACAGGCGACTTACCAGCGTTGTGTGCAGAACTGTCTTCATAAACAGATCGGACGCAATGTTCACGCTTACGTGGACGATATTGTGGTTAAATCCATCAAAGAGGAAACCCTGATAGATGATTTAAGGGAAACCTTTGATAATCTCCGGGTCTATAAGATGATGCTTAACCCGGCCAAGTGTGTCTTTGGTGTTCCTGCAGGCAAACTCTTGGGTTTCTTGGTTTCTGACAGGGGCATTGAGGCTAACCCGGAGAAGATCAAGGCCATCACCTCCCTGGCTAAGCCGGCGTGTATAAATGACGTTCAGCGCTTGGCGGGTCGCATTGCTGCTTTAAGCCATTTCATAAGCCGTTTGGGTGAGAAGGCCATGCCCTTATATCAGTTGATGAAGAAAACTGATAACTTCGTCTGGAATGATGCAGCTAATACCGCCTTTGAGGATTTGAAGAAGCAGCTGGCAGAGCCCCCAGTCCTTGCTGCTCCGGTTGATAAGGAGCCCTTGCTACTGTATGTGGCAGCAAACGCACGAGCCGTCAGTGTGGCTATTGTGGTGGAGCGCAAGGAGGAGGGTAAGGAGCATCCGGTTCAGCGGCCGGTTTATTATGTCAGCGAAGTTCTCATTGAGTCCAAGCAGCGGTACCCGCATTGGCAGAAGCTGGTATATGGTGTGTTCATGGCAAGCCGGAAACTTAAGCATTATTTTCAGGGTCATCCCATCACTGTGGTCAGCTCTGCTCCCCTTGGCGATATCATTCAAAACAGAGAGGCCACAGGGAGAATTGCTAAGTGGGCTATAGAACTTGGACCTCATGGTCTCAGATACGTGCCACGCACTGCTGTTAAATCTCAGGCCTTGGTGGATTTCATCAATGATTGGACAGAGTCACAAGTGCCCGAGCAAAAGCCGGATAACACCTATTGGACTATTCACTTTGATGGGTCCAGGCAGTTGGAGGGCTCGGGGGCTGGCGTTGTCTTGGCTTCCCCTAAGGGTGACAAGTTCCATTATGTGCTACGGTTGATGTTCCCTTGCACTAACAATGCGGCTGAGTACGAGGCTTTGCTCCACGGTCTTCGGATGGCTAAGGAGATGAGCTTGAGCCGGGTAAGGTGCTTTGGTGACTCAGAGTTGGTGGCTCAACAAGTATCAGGCAAGTGGGATTCTAAAGATCCTCTCATGGCGGCTTATCGCCGCGAGGTTGATGCAATTGCCGGGCACTTTCAGGGCTACCAAGTAGAGCACATTGATCGCAGGAAGAACGAGGCGGCTGATGCTCTAAGCCGGCTAGGCTCTCAGCAAAAGCCGGTGCCGCCTAACACTTTCCTGGATGTCCTGTATAACCCTTCGGTTAAGTTACCTACAGAGGAAGACTTGGCTGTCCCTGACCCGGAGGCACGACTGGTGGCGGCTCTTCATGTCATACCAGACTGGACAATGCCATATCTGGCTTATATGACCCGGGGCGAGTTGCCTGAGGACGAAACTTTGGCCAGACAAATAACCCGGCGGGCTAAGTCAATGATTGTTATCGATGGCGAATTGCATCATCGCAGTGTCACAGGCGCATTTCAGCGTTGTGTCTCCCCTGAGGAGGGTCAAGAGATCTTACGTGAGATCCATGAAGGGGATTGTGGCCATCATGCCGGCTCAAAGTCCCTTGTGGCCAAGGCTTTCTGTCATGGATTTTATTGGCTGACGGCTCATGCTGATGCAGAGGACTTGGTCAGCAAATGTGATGGTTGCTAGAGGTTTTCACGACGGGCTCACGTGCCGGCTTAGGAGCTGAGGATGATCCCAATCACTTGGCCCTTTGCGGTCTGGGGGCTTGATATGGTTGGGCCTTTTAAAAGGTCCAAGGATAAGAAGACCCACCTCTTGGTGGCAGTTCATAAGTTCACAAAGTGGGTAGAAGCTGAGCCAGTTAGCAAGTGCGATGCAGCCACGGCGGTTCAGTTTATGAAAAAGGTGATTTTCCGCTTCGGCTTTCCGCACAGCATCATAACTGACAATGGCACCAATCTATCCAAAGGCGCTATGGAAGAGTTTTGTCAACGAGAGCATATCCGACTTGATGTTTCCTCAGTGGCTCATCCCCAATCCAATGGTCAAGCTGAGAGAGCTAACCAGGAGATTCTGAAGGGCATCAAGCCCCGGCTTTTGGTCCCTTTGCAACGGACGCCGGGTTGTTGGGTGGAGGAGTTGCCCTCCATCTTATGGAGCATCAATACTACTCCTAACAGGTCTACAGGCTTCACGCCTTTCTTCATGGTTTATGGAGCAGAAGCAGTCCTCCCCAGCGACATCCGTCATGACTCACCTCGCATGGCGGCTTACGTTGAGACGGATAATGAACAGGCGCGTCAAGATGCTCTTGACTTGTTGGACGAACAGCGTGATGTGGCAGCAGCCCGTTCAGCGATTTACCAACAAGACCTGCGCCGTTATCATAGCCGCCGGGTCAAATCCCGGGTCTTCCAGGAAGGTGACCTTGTGCTCCGGCTCATCCAGGATCAAACAGATGCACACAAGTTATCCCCGCCTTGGGAAGGGCCCTTTGTGGTCAGCAAGAACTTGCACAACGGGTCCTATTACCTCATTGACGTTCGGGAGCACAAAGATTCACGTAAGTCGGAGGAGGAGACCCGTCGGCCGTGGAACATAGCTCAGCTTCGGCCTTACTACGCTTGAGCCACCGGCTCTCGTGGTGTACATATTTCTCTCAGACATGTATATATTATGATGAAGCAATAAAGCAGGACCTCTGTCCTATTTTCTCCTCCGAATATGCACATGTTGTTTTTATTACAAGATTACATGATGGCTTAAAGGAGGATCCGGCTTATGATCGTATTCGAATCGAGCCATAAGCAGTAAAGTCACTTGGGGGCTTCCTGTTCAAACATGGGTCGTATTCGAACCAAAGAGAAAATAGCTGTCGATACCCATTTGATTGGCAAAGTGCCGAGCTCATTGGGAGGTTATCTTTGGTCATATTTGAATCATAGTTTAACCCCTCTGAGAACCGACGTGGATCGTATTCGAATCAGCGTCGTTAAACAATTCTTGAAATCACTTGGGAGCTTCCTGTTCAAACATGGGTCGTATTCGAACCAAAGAGAACATAGCTGTCGGTACCCTCTTGATTGGCATCGCCACACCCACTGGGGGCTATATGATCGTATCCGAATCATGGCTTAACCCCTTTGGGCCGGGTTCCTGGTCGTATTCGAACCGGAAGCCCCTAAAGTTCCTCTGCTTTATCACAAGCTTACTCTGCTTATGTCAAGGTGTGTGCGGCCGGGTCTCACTTTACCGGCTTAACTTTGAATGCCATGGGTGTCATTACGACAGGTAAGTCGGAGTTAAGATACCAACCTTGTTACACAGGTTATCTAAACCGGAAGTATGCTCACAGACTGCTAAGTGCATTATTACGGCTGTGTTAAGGATATAATGAAGGACCAGTCTTTTTTGATTCATATTCCGGGTTATCTATCCAAAACACCTGATTCTCAGGGCGGTAAGCCGCCTCGAGACTTGTGATCTGCCTTTCTATGCAGAATACTTAAAGGCACCTCTTTAAGGTTGAGAAAAACGAAGGGATGATTATGACCCGGAGAAACATCAAAGAGACAATGTCAAAGGACTTTCGCATTCAATACATGCACGATGGCACGGCAGAGATGAACTGTTGCACCTACTCTATTACAAAAACTCATCAAATCTAACAAGGGTGGAGCATTGTTTGGTAAACCGACAGCCGAGTTACGATGCCCGCTGAGTGGAAGTTTCCGGCTCGTTCCTATCCTCTCCTCCGGCTGATCCCAAGACTTGGAAGGTTGATGACTTCCAGTCGATGCCGCTGAGAGCCTCGAACTGGGCTTCCTCGTCAATTAACCCGGCCGGGTCGATCTCTGGGGCGAAGGTGTGCTGACGAGCCGGCGGGATCAGGTTGAGGGCTTCATAGCGAGGGGTTGGAATCCTCTGATTCTCCGCGTCATAACCCGGCTGGTACTTGGTCAGATCTGTGTCATTCCCGATGAGGGTGGCCACCGGGCGTACAGCCTTCACGCACGCCGCGAAGTCCTTCTGATCAAAAGCTGAGCCATCTTCCTTCAGGCTTGGATAACCCAGGGCGATGTCTGCCGGGTCTAGCTCCGGCAGGAATGCCTTGGCCCGGCTCAGCGCGGCGATTGCTCCGGCTCTCGCGGAGGCCCGTCGCAGCTCTTGGATCCGTTGAGGCAGAACGGCGAGCCGGCGCAGGACTTCGGCCAGATGAGTTGGCACCTCGTTGGATAGGGCCACCACAGCTAAGGCACGCTGTGACCCGGTGTAGAGCTGTTCCACCAGGGTATACACGGCCTTGATCTTGGTGACCACGCTCTGGTTAAGGTTGGCACTTCTGGGGCCTGTTTAACAGAATCAGATAAGCCGGCGGCAAGGATGAATACTGAGACATAAACATTTTGACATTGATGAAAGTCGGTGAGGCGACTTACCGAAGATGGCGGCCACCATTTGGGAAACCTGGCGCTTTAGGCTGGTGAGCTCGGCGGTCTTCTCAGAGAGAGTCTTCTCCGCCTGTTCTGCCCGGGTCACCAGTGCGGCCTTCTCTTCAGCCCAGGCCTTCCGCTCAGCATCAAATTCTGTCTTCAGCTTCTCTTGAGCGGCGATGCTGGAGACAAACTTGGCGTTTGCCTTCCGGGTCTCCATCTCCTGCGTCTTCAGCCGGCTCTTGAGATCCGCAAGGTCCGACTCTAGCTTCTTGCTAATAGCCTGAATAAATTTCCGGGTTATTAACAGTCATTATATAAGTCCCAAGCGCTTTCCAAGCAAAGACACTTGGCACTTGGGGGCTAATGCATATTGAACGTATCTATCTACATACTGCCGGCTCAGTTGAGTAAGCCGGAACCTAAGTCTACAACATATTCAACTCATAAGTCGTCGACTTGGGGGCTAGCATGGCAAAGGTAACTATGTAGTAAGTAAGAGGATAGCAGAAGGATACCTCAGATTTTTGTTGGATCTGGTTTACCATGGCGACCTCCGCGTCCCGGCTCTTGTGCACCTGGCTGATGTAGCCAGAGACGAGCTCTCCAATGCTCAAGTTGGTGTAGTCGGAGAGGTCCAGGTTCACCCGGTGGGGCTGCAGCAACTCCCCCTTCGCGGAGCATTTGGCCAGCACGGTCGGTCTCCCCGGCTCAACGAACTTCGTCCAGGTGATTACCACGTCCGGGTCGTCTGCTGGCGGAGCTGAGCCGGAAGCCTCCGGGTTAACCGAAGCTTCGGTCGTTGCCTTGGTAGTTGGGGCAGTGGCTTCAGGTGCCGTGTCCATCGGAGTGGTGGCTTGGGGGGCGGAGGCAGCTGGCGGCTCTTGAGCCGTCATCTCCGGGTCAGGTAAATCCGGCACTCCGGCTGACCTGGTCTTCTTCGCTCTTTTGGTGAGCTTTGCCTGGGCGCTGAAAGGACAGAAACATTCAGCACAAAGAGAGTAAGTACAGACAAGTATAATGTGAGATGGTTGTCATTACCCGGGCGCGGTCTTGAAAGTCGGAAGACTCGACTGCATAGAGTCGCCCGAAGAAGGGGAGGTCTCCTGGTAATTGGAGTCAGAAGAATTGAGTGGCTGACGGATAACACCCGCCAACGGGTGAAAAGGGTACAAGTGAGAAAAAACCTCAGTTCGACGCTTCCTTGTTGCGTCGGGTAACCCGGCGGAGAGGTCGGTGTCCTTGTTGGTCCGGGTGTGACGCCGGCTTTCGTGAACCTGTCGCTTTAAAAGAAATTGAGGGTCTTGATGAGCTAAAGGATGTGAAAAGCTTACTTTCCGGGTTACACTTCGGACTTTCAGCTGTGGCAAGGGCTCCGAGTCGGAGGAAAGTGACATTACCTCTTCAACCACCGGGTTACTGGCGCCGGTGTCATCCTGTCAATGAGCAAGTGTTGATAAGGAAAACAACAACAAATAACAAGTACAGCAAGACTTTAAACGCTTGGGGGTTACCTCTGACTCGGAGCTGTCGCTTAATTGCATCAGCTCCGAAGCAGTAGGCCTGCTTCCTTTTTTGCGAGGGGCGGCTTTCTTGGCGGCTTTCTTCGCCTTCCTGGCCTTCTTGGCTGCCTCATGGTCATACTTAACCCGCCAGAACTTGTCATCAGCCTGAAAAATACAATGAGGAATTCTTAAAACAGGTTCAGATGAAGGTTATATGCAGACGAAGATGAAAGGTTAAAGTCAGCGGCTTACCGCTGGGGCTGGATTGGTCTTGCAGAAGGGGGCTAACCCAGTCCTTCCGCAGTCTGCCAGGCTCTCGTTTAAAAGAGCCTTGGTCTCCTCCTCTGCAACATCTTCTGGAAGATCATTGCGGCTGTGCCTCTGAGGGTCATCCTTTCGCCCGGTGTACTCACACATTAAGCCGGGGCGGCGGCTCAATGGGATCACCCGCCATGAGATCCAGACCCGGACCAGGTCGATTCTGTTCAGACCGTTGCCCAGGAGGGCCTTGATTTTATTGATGGTAGGAAGCAGAGGCTGGCGCTCCGCTGGAGTCAGCTTATCCGACAGTGGGTGAGTCGGCTCTAGATGTGTTGGGCGAAAGCCGGGCAGCGGGCTTTCGTCAGCCGGGGACGTATCTTGGCAGTAGAACCAAGTCATGTTCCAATCCTTGGGGTGGCTCGGCGGCTCTGCATAAGGGAACAGACAATCCCTACGCCGCTGGATGGAAATGCCACCTAACTCCAGACTCGGCCCATTGGCACACTCATTCTGGCGGTTTAAGTAAAACAGCTCTCTGAAAAGCAGCAGACTTGGTTCTTCTCCAAGGTAAACCTCGCAGAAGACTTGAAAATTGCAGATGTTGGATACGGAGTTGGGTCCTATATCTTGAGGCCGCAAGTCGAAGAAGTTGAGCACATCTCTAAAAAACTTTGAGCCGGGTGGTGCGAAGCCCCGGCTCATATGATCTGCGAAGATCACTACCTCCCCGTCCCTTGGCTGTGGTCTTTCTTCTGACGGGTCAGGGGCACGGTAGGACATGACTTCTTTCTTAGGGAGATATCCGGACTTAACAAAATTGGCTAGGGTCTCGTTGGTGACGTTGGACCTCATCCAGTTGCAAGTGATGGGAGCCTTGGGAGGCATGGTGCAAGTTGGCAGTCTATGACAAAAGGAAAATGTCCGGGTTAATTATAAGCCGGAGATCTACAGTTCAAAACTAAGGTGGCGGCTTATGAAGGGGACTAATGATATATACTCAGGTACAGTGGGTTATTTAAGCCGCAGGGGCATTCAGATTAAGTTGGTTATCTACGGCCTTCCTACAGTTAAGCCGGAGGATTCTACGAAGCATGGTTTTCTTTAAACCGGAGGATTCTACAGCGCGTGGGTTCTTTAACCAGGAATCGTAAGCCACCAAGATTCAATGGTTGCGGTTTTTACTAAGTGTGGTAAAACAGGTTTCACATATTGCAGTAACTTTTTTGGATCAAAATGGTCGGGTGAAATGAAAATTTTCTAGACCTAGAAACAGACGAGCGGATGTTCTTGAGCTCGAACGAAGCATCTATACAGTGGAAAGAGATCTACTGGCATTTGAAAGGAGGCCTAAACAACTGCCGCACTAGTTCTATACAAGGCTAAAGATCAAACAAGGGCAGTGATTACGAGAACTACCGAAGCTTGTGGCAATGGCGATGAACACGAAGAACATGGCGAACCCTGCGGTAGATCTATCCTACAGGACAAGCAAAACTTACCGGAGTTGGAGAGCCGCGGGAGTCGCCGCCGTTTATCTGGTCCGAGTCAGGGTGATGCAGCGGCCGAGGTTGACAAAGACCGGAGGCGAGACGACGGCGGCGGAGTGCGAGCTCAGTGAGAAAGGCAGCGGCGCGAGGAGGAAGAAGAGAGCGTGAGAAGAGCCCGTCGGGCCGGCCCATTTATAAGGCAAGGTCATAAGTGGGCGTGAGATTCAAGGAGACCACGGCGTGGTTATCTCCCCCCCACGACGCCTCGATTTTCGGAATGACAATAAAAGCAAAGATCCGTTGCGGATCTGGCGGAGTAAAAAACGGACTTAATGGAGGATGACGTCATGGCGGATTATCCGGAGTCCAGAGGGTGACGTCACTCCGGGTTATGGCCTTCACATGAATGGTAAGCCGGAGATTTTTCTGTCAGAAGAGTTGAAGATTGACATGAGCCGGCTCAAATCAATCTGGGGCCTAATGTTGAGGATATAGACCTTAGAGTCACCCGCCAGGAGGGGCCGGGTTACTCGTATGGTCGTTGCCAGAAGCCCGGAGACAAGCTTGAAGACGATGGGCCAGAGATGGGCTAAGACCCGGATACGGCTTAAAGCCCATAGTTACAATCATTATTATGGTAGAACTTGTAGTGTAAGGCAAGTATGATTGAGAGTCCGAGCCGGACACTCTTATGAGCCGGCCGGGACTCCAAGGGCTGCTGGGCGTCAGCCTCCCTATATAAAGCGACGACCCGGCAGCGGTTTAGGGACAAGAACAATCTCATCGAGAGCTGGGCATAGCAAGTTTAGCTCCCTGGTGATCGTAACCCTAATCAATACCAACTCAACTGGACGTAGGCTTTTACCATCACCGTAAGGGGCCGAGCCAGTATAAACCCTCGTGTCCCTTGTCCCACATTAACCCCTTCAAGCTTCCTAGTTGCGATGGCTCCACGACTAAGTCCTAGCTCGAGGACATCTGCCGTGACAATTCCACGACATGTGGTGACTAGCACAAGCATGAAAAGTAGCCTCTATAATGTTGCTGATTTATGTGACTTGGTCATTTCTGCCAAGTTTGAGTCGGTTATATTTTGTTGCCATGGAAACCTGATGCTACAAGTCATTCTATGCATAATCTGGAGATGTTCACTAAGGATGTTTTGTTGTAAATGTTATGCTCTATCCATCCATGCCATTGTTTGCATTTATAGCATGCTGCAGCTTGTTGTTATCTTGCTCTACGTTTGCTATAAATGTTCCTGGCAGGTTGCTTACATGTTAATCAATTTTGCTATGGTTGTTACTAGTGATCCATGTACCCTATGACTATGCTATTGCCATGCTTAGCTTCATATTTATGCCTTCTTACTGCTGGTTACCTTGTCATGCCATGTATTTCTTTGTGGTGAGTGTTTCAAGCTCACCAACATGCCTACTTATCGTTGTTTCTGCCATCTCCTGTTATTTTCACCAAGTCTGAATCTGTCATATTACTTGCTATGTTTAGATGGGTGCCATCATATCTTCTGTGCCTTTTTGGCTCGGGATCAGTAAGGGGCTTTTGGTCTATGCTATTAGTAGATTCATGACATGCCTTTGTTTGCTATGATCTGTTCCTGTAGCTTGTTGTTTGATAGCTCTAAACTTTGCAACCTGATGTTATTTCTGTCATGTGCAGTAATTTCTGCTAAGTCTGTGAACTGTTATTATTTGCAATCTTGCCATGTCCTTTTGAGCATGTTATAGTGATTTCTGGAGATAGCTCGGTGTTCATGTTTTGTCATGCTTTACCTGTACATCATGTCCATGCCTTTTGTTTTCATGTTGAGTTGTTGTAGCATATTGTTTTGATGCTTGCTAGATGCCTAGTTGCTGTTTTGGACAGATTGTTGCTATATGTTGTTTGGAGTGTATGTGTTGCCCCGTTGCTCTGTTGTGAGCATGCTCTATATGAAACTTGCTTAGTTTTGCATGTAGTTTCATATTACCTGGTTGGATCCATGCCTTGAGTGTGTTTGCTTGATGTTTAAATGCATTTTGCATCAATGCCATGTTTAACTTGTTTTGCTCATATCTTCTAGGCCGTAGCTCCGAATCTAATGAACTTTATATGTAACTTGACTAGAATTTCGTGTAGATCATCTTGGTGCATCTTAACGTGCTGTTTAAAAATTTGAACATAAGGTTTATTCAGTTCTGGACCAATTTCGAAATTTGCATATGAGGACTTACCGGAATTGTTATATGTTGTTTCCGGCCTCATTTAAACTTGCTTTGATGTGTTGTTCTTGTATGCACCATCTCTTGTCATGAGTAGCTTCATGTAGCCTTGTCATGCATCATACTTGATTGAGCATCATGCCTTGTTCATGTGTGGTGTGTTTACCATGTTGTGTGCTTCTTCTCGATAGTTCCCGTGTCGTTGCGATCGTGAGGATTCGTTCGTCTTCGTGGCTTCATCTTCTTCATGGACTCGTTCTTCTTCCTAGCGGGATTTCAGGCAAGATGACCGTCACCTTGGATCTCATTACTACCATTGCTATGCTAGTTGCTTCGTTCTATCGCTATGTTGCGCTACCTATTCACTTGCTCTTCAAGCCTCCCAAATTGCCATGTCAGCCTCTAACCTTTGTCACCCTTCCTAGCAAACCATTGTTTGGCTATGTTACCGCTTTGCTCAGCCCCTCTTATAGCGTTGCTAGTTGCAGGTGAAGATGAAGATTGCTCCATGTTGGATTATGTTTATGTTGGGATATCACAATATCTCTTATTTAATTAAAGCATCTATACACTTGGTAAAGGGTGGAAGGCTCGGCCTTATGCCTGGTGTTTTGTTCCACTCTTGCCGCCCTAGTTTCCATCATACCTGTGTTATGTTCCTTGATTTTGCGTCCCTTACACGGTTGGGTGATTTATGGGACCCCCTTGACAGTTCGCTTTGAATAAAACTCTTCCAGCAAGGCCCAACCTTGGTTTTACATTTGCCTCACCTAGCCTTTTTCCCTTGGGAGTCGCGCATCCCGAGGGTCATCTTTATTTTACCCCCCAGGGCCAATGCTTGTCTAAGTGTTGGCCCAACCTAGAGCACCGTGCGGGACCATCCCTTGGCAACTTGGGTTACGTCGGTACCTGTACGCTTCGCTTATCCGGTGTGTCCCGAGAACGAGATACGTGCGACTCCTATCGGGATTGTCGACACATCGGGCGGCTTTGCTGGTTTTGTTTTACCATCGTCGAAATGTCTTGTAACCGGGATTCCGAGACTGATCGGGTCTTCCCGGGAGAAGGAATATCCTTCATTGACCATGAGAGCTTATAATGGGCTAAGTTGGGACACCCCTGCAGGGTATTATCTTTCGAAAGCCGTGCCCGCGGTTATGTGGCAGATGGGAATTTGTTAATATCCGGTTGTAGAGAACTTGACACTTGACTTAACTAAAACGCATCAACCGCGTGTGTAGCCGTGATGGTCTCTTCTCGGCGGAGTCCGGGAAGTGAACACGGTTTCTGGGTTATGTTTGACGTAAGTAGGAGTTCAGGATCACTTCTTGATCATTACTAGTTCACGACCGTTCCGTTGCTTCTCTTCTCGCTCTTATTTGCGTAAGTTAGCCACCATACTTGCTTAGTCGCTGCTGCAACCTCACCACCTTATCCTTTCCTTTCCCAGTTAGCTTTGCTAGTCTTGATACCCATGGTAATGGGATTGCTGAGTCCTCGTGGCTCACAGTTTACTACTACACCAGTTGCAGGTACAGGTTTTGTGATGATCATGACGCGAGAGCGATGTTTACTTGTTTTGGAGTTCTTCTTCTGCTTCTTCTTCGATCAGGGGATAGGTTCCAGGTCGGCAGCCTGGGCTAGCAGGGTGGATGTCGTTTGAGCTTCTGTTTGTGTTTCATCCGTAGTCGGATGTTGTTCTTATGTATGATGTATTGATGTATTCTTGCGGCATGTGTATGCCTTGTATGTATCCCCATCTATTATGTAATGTTGATGTAATGATATCCACCTTGCAAAAGCGTGTCAATATGCGGCTCTATCCTTGGTGGGACCTTCGAGTCTCTTTAGGATAGTATCGCATATTGGGCGTGACAAGTTACCTCATCAAGTTCTACTTTCCTCCCACTCACTTCTTTCGAGAGAAACTCCTTCTCTAGAAAGGATCCATTCTTAGCAACAAAGATCTTGCCTTCGGATCTATGATAGAAGGTGTACCCAACATTTTCTTTTGTGTATCCTATGAAGACGCACTTCTCCGATTTGGGTTTGAGCTTATCAGGTTGAAACTTTTTCACATAAGCATTGCAACCTCAAACTTTAAGAAACGAAAGCTTAGGTTTCTTGCTAAATCACAGTTCATACGTTGTCGTCTCAACAGATTTAGATGGTGCCCTTTTTAACGTGAATGCAGCTGTCTCTAATGCATAACCCCAAAACGATAGTGGTAAATCAGTAAGAGACATCATAGATTGCACCATATCTAATAAAGTATGGTTACGATGTTCGGACACACCATTGGACTGTGGTGTTCCAGGTGGCGTGAGCAGTGAAACTATTTCACATTATTTTAACTGAAGACCAAACTCGTAACTCAAATACTCTTCTCCACGATCAGATCGTAGAAACTTTATTTTCTTGTTACGATGATTTTCCACTTCACTCTGAAATTATATGAACTTTTCAAATGTTTCAGACTTCTGTTTCATTAAGTAGATATACTCATATCTGCTCAAATCATCTGTGAAGGTCAGATAATAATGATACCCGCTGCGAGCCTCAATATTCATCGGACCACATACATCAGTATGTATGATTTCCAACAAATCTGTTGCTTGCTCCATTGTTCCGGAGAACGGCGTTTTAGTCATCTTGCCCAAGAGGCATGGTTCGCAAGCATCAAGTGATTCATAATCAAGTGATTCCAAAATCCCATCAGCATGGAGTTTCTTCATGCGCTTTACACCAATATGACCTAAACGGCAGTGCCACAAATAAGTTGCACTATCATTATTAACTTTGCATCTTTTGCTTCAATATTATGAATATGTGTATCACTACGATCGAGATCCAACAAACCATTTTCATTGGGTGTATGACCATAGAAGGTTTTATTCATGTAAATAGAACAACAATTATTCTCTAACTTAAATGAATAACCGTATTGCAATAAACATGATCAAATCATATTCATGCTCAACGCAAACACCAAATAACACTTATTAGGTTCAACACTAATCCCGAAAGTGTAGGGAGCGTGCGATGATGATCATATCAATCTTGGAACCACTTCCAACACACATCATCACTTCACCCTTAACTAGTTTCTGTTCATTATGCAACTCCCGTTTCGAGTTACTACTCTTTAGCAACTGAACCAGTATAAAATACCGAGGGGTTGCTACGAACACTAGTAAAATACACATCAATAATCTGTATATCAAATATACCTTTGTTCACTTTGCCATCCTTCTTATCCACCAAATACTTGGGGCAATTCCGCTTCCAATGACCAGTCTCTTTGCAGTAGAAGCACTTAGTCTCAGGCTTAGGTCCAGACTTGGGCTTCTTCACTTGAGCAGCAACTTGCTTGCCGTTCTTCTTGAAGTTCCCCTTCTATCCCTTTGCCCTTTTCTTGAAACTAGTGGTCTTGTTAACCATCAACACTTGATGCTCTTTCTTGATTTCTACCTTCATCGATTTCAGCATCGCGAAGAGCTCGGGAATTACTTTCGTCATCTCTTGCATACTATAGTTCATCACGAAGTTCTACTAACTTGGTGATGATGACTAGAGAATTCTGTCAATCACTATTTTATCTGGAAGATTAACTCCCACTTGATTCAAGCGATTGTAGTACCCAGACAATCTGAGCACATGCTCACTGCTTGAGCTATTCTCCTCCATCTTTTAGCTATAGAAATTGTTGGAGACTTCATATCTCTCAACTCGGGTATTTGCTTGAAATATTAACTTCAACCCCTGGAACATCTTATATGGTCCATGACGTTCAAAACGTCTTTGAAGTCCCGATTCTAAGCCGTTAAGCATGGTGCACTAAACTATCAAGTAGTCATCATACTGAGCTAGCCAAACGTTCATAACGTCTGCATCTGCTCCTGCAATAGGTCTGTCACCTAGCGGTGCATCAAGGACATAATTCTTCTGTGCAGCAATGAGGATAATCCTCAGATCACGGATCCAATCAGCATCATTGCTACTAACATCTTTCAACATAATTTTTCTCTAGGAACATAACAAAATAAACATAGGGAAGCAACAACGCGAGCTATTGATTTACAACATAATTTGAAAAATACTATCAGGACTAAGTTCATGATAAATTTAAGTTCAATTAATCATATTACTTACGAACTCCCACTTAGATAGACATCCCTCTAATCATCTAAGTGATCACGTGATCCATATCAACTAAACCATGTCCGATCATCATGTGAGATGGAGTAGTTTCAACGGTGAACATCACTATGTTGATCATATCTGCTATATGATTCACGCTCGACCTTTCGGTCTCCGTGTTCCGAGGCCATATCTGTTATATGCTACGCTCGTCAAGCTTAACCTGAGTATTCCGCGTGTGCAACTGTTTTGCACCCGTTGTATTTGAACGTAGAGCCTATCACACCTGATCATCACGTGGTGTCTCAGCACGAAGAACTTTCGCAACAGTGCATACTCAGGGAGAACACTTATACTTTGGTAATTTAGTGAGGGATCATCTTATAATGCTACCGTCAATCAAAGCAAGATAAGATGCATAAAAGATAAACATCACATGCAATCAATATAAGTGATATGATATGGCCATCATCATCTTGTGCTTGTGATCTCCATCTTCGAAGCACCGTCATGATAACCATCGTCACCGGCGCGACACCTTGATCTCCATCGTAGCATCGTTGTCGTCTTGCCAATCTTATGCTTCTACGACTATCGCTACCGCTTAGTGATAAAGTAAAGCATTACAGGGCGATTGCATTGCATACAATAAAGCGACAACCATATGGCTCCTGCCAGTTGCCGATAACTCGGTTTACAAAACATGATCATCTCATACAATAAATTTAGCATCATGCTTTGACCATATCACATCACAACATGCCCTGCAAAAACAAGTTAGACGTCCTCTACTTTGTTGTTGAAAGTTTTACGTGGTTGCTACGGGCTTAGCAAGAACCGTTCTTACCTACGCATCAAAACCACAATGATAGTTTGTCAAGTTGGTGTTGTTTTAACCTTCGCAAGGACCGGGCGTAGCCACACTCGGTTCAACTAAAATTGGAGAAACTGACACGCGTCAGCCACCTATGTGCAAAGCACGTCGGTAGAACCAGTCTCGCGTACGCGTAATGTCTGTCCGGGCCGCTTCATCCAACAATACCGCCGAACCAAAGTATGACATGCTCGTAAGCAGTATGACTTATATCGCCCACAACTCACTTGTTTTCTACTCGTGCATATGACATCTACGCATAAAACCTGGCTCTGATACCATTGTTGGGGAACATAGTAATTTCAAAAAAATTCTTACGCACATGCAAGATCATGGTGATGCATAGCAACGAGAGGGGAGAGTGTTGTCCACGTACCCTCGTAGACCGAAAGCGGAAGCGTTAGCACAATGCGGTTGATGTAGTCGTACGTCTTCATGATCCGACCGATCAAGTACCGAACGCACGGCACCTCCGAGTTCTGCACACGTTCAACTCGATGACGTCCCTCGAACTCTGATCCAGCCGAGCTTTGAGGGAGAGTTCCGTCAGCACGACGGCGTGGTGACGATGATGATGTTCTACCGATGCAGGGCTTCGCCTAAGCACCGCTACGATATTACCAAGGTGGATTATGGTGAAGGGGGGCACCGCACACGGCTAAGAGATCAAGAGATCAATTGTTGTGTCTATGGGGTGCCCCCTGCCCCCGTATATAAAGGAGCAAGGGGGGAGGCGGCGGCCAAGGAGGAGGGCGCGCCAAGGGGGGAGTCCTACTCCCACCGGGAGTAGGACTCCTCCTTTCCTTGTTGGAGTAGGAGAGAAGGAAAGAGGGGGAGAGGGAGAAGGAAAAGGGGGCTGCACCCCTTGTCCAATTCGGACCAGAGGGGGGGTGCACGCCTCCTTCCTTTTGGCCTCTCTCCTCTATTCCCGTATGGCCCAATAAGGCCCAATACTTCTCCCCGGCGAATTCCCGTAACTCTCCGGTACTCCGATAAATACCCGAGTCACTCGGAACCTTTCTGAAGTCCGAATATAGTCGTCCAATATATCGATCTTTATGTCTCGGCCATTTTGAGACTCCTCGTCATGTCCCCGATCTCATCCGGGACTCCAAACTACCTTCAGTACATCAAAACACATAAACTCATAATATAACCGTCATCGAACTTTAAGCGTGCGGACCCTACGGGTTCGAGAACTATGTAGACATGACCGAGACACGTCTCCGGTCAATAACCAATAGCGGAACCTGGATGCTCATATTGGCTCCCACATATTCTACGAAGATCTTTATCGGTCAGACCGCATAACAACATACGTTGTTCCCTTTGTCATCGGTATGTGACTTGCCCAAGATTCGATCATCGGTATCTCAATACCTAGTTCAATCTCATTACTGGCAAGTCTCTTTACTCGTTCCATAATACATCATCCCGCAACTAACTCATTAGTTGCAATGCTTAAGTGATGTGTATTACCGAGTGGGCCCAGAGATACCTCTCCGACAATCGGAGTGACAAATCCTAATCTCGAAATACGCCAACCCAACAAGTACATTCGGAGACACCTGTAGAGCACCTTTATAATCACCCAGTTATGTTGTGACGTTTGGTAGCACACAAAGTGTTCCTCCGGTAAACGGGAGTTGCATAATCTCATAGTCATAGGAACATGTATAAGTCATGAAGAAAGCAATAGCAACAAACTAAACGATCAAGTGCTAAGCTAACGGAATGGGTCAAGTCAATCACATCATTCTCCTAATGATGTGATCCCGTTAATCAAATGACAACTCATGTCTATGGTTAGGAAACATAACCATCTTTAATTAACGAGCTAGTCAAGTAGAGGCATACTAGTGACACTCTGTTTGTCTATGTATTCACACATGTATTATGTTTCCGGTTAATACAATTCTAGCATGAATAATAAACATTTATCATGATATAAGGAAATAAATAATAACTTTATTATTGCCTCTAGGGCATATTTCCTTCATAACCCCCATGTTTTTATCCTTGATGGCAACAATACAATACGTGCCTTGCTGCCCCTGCTGTCATTGGGAAAGGACATCGCAAGATTGAACCCAAAGCTAAGCACTTCTCCCATTGCAAGAAAGATCAATCAAGTAGGCCAAACCAAACTGATAATTCGAAGAGACTTGCAGAGATATCAAATCATGCATATAAGAATTCAGAGAAGAATCAAATATTGTTCATAGATAATCCGGATCATAAACCCACAATTTATTGGATCTCGACAAACACACCGCAAAAAGAATTACATCGAATAGATCTCCAAGAGAATCGAGGAGAACTTTGTATTGAGATCCAAAGAGAGAGAAGAAGCCATCTAACTAATAACTATGGACCCGAAGGTCTGTGGTAAACTACTCACACATCATCAGAGAGGCTATGGTGTTGATGTAGAAGCCCTCCGTGATCGATTCCCCCTCTGGCGGAGCGCCGAAAAAGGCCCCAAATTGGGATCTCATGGGTACAGAAGGTTGCGGCGGTGGAAAATAGGTTTTGTGGCTCCCCTGGATGTTTTCAGGGTATAAGAGTATATATAGGCGAAAGAAGTAGGTTAGTGGAGCTACGAGGGGCCCACGAGGGTGGGGGTGCGCCTACCCCCCTGGGCGTGCCTCCCTACCTCGTGGCCGCCTCGTTGCTTCCTTGACGTCCACTCCAAGTCTCCTGGATTGCGTTTGTTCCAAAAACGATCCTCACGAAGGTTTCATTCCGTTTGATATTCCTTTTCTGCGAAACACTGAAATAGGCAAAAAAACAATTTGCACTGGGCCTTCGGTTAATAGGTTAGTCCCAAAAATAATATAAAAGTGCATAATAAAGCCCATTAAACATCCAAAACAGATAATATAATAGCATGGAACAATCAAAAATTATAGATACATTGCAGACGTATCATGGTTTAATCCATGTGTGTGTGTCATTAGGTGAATTTGTATTGTTATGTGTGTGATCGTAGTTATTTTTTATGTTCGCCAATGTTATGACTATTATCAGCAGAACAACAATGCTAAAAAGCTTGAATGCACCCTTAAGGTTATTATGAGATTAAAGATAACAGTCATGCATCTCTTTTCACTACAAACAAATATGCATTTCTTTTTGGATCTTTAGTGCTTCCCTTTCTATGTTATTAAGAATATGGCCCTAAGTGGCTGCATTTAGTTCTTTAACAGAATCAGCTGTGAAAATGGGGAGAAAAGATGTCGATCTTCTCTGGAAGACCACAACATTGATATCTTTTGTTGATCATCGGTCTCTAAATATTCTTGCTTGCATGGTTATCTCTCGCCCTTTGCGCCATTGGCGCAACGGGTCATCTAGTATGTAAAATGGTGCATGTCTTTCTGGGGTTAAACACATAGTGGGATTCTCAGTTTTGGTTTGGGCTTTTGGTAGTAAAAAACTGGTTTACAAGTATGTCAAGAAGGAAGTAAGAAATTGTACTAATATCATGTTTTAGGAGGATTGGTGGCTAGATGATAAACCGCTAAACTAATCCTATCCTAGATTATATAGCCTATGTTGTAACAAGAATATTACTGTTGTTGACACCTTTGAGAAAGACCGGGAACACTTCACTTTTAGGAGGACTTTGTGGGGTGATACTTAGATAAAGTGGGAAGGGGTCAAAAATGCATGTTCTACAATTATGTTAAGTGAGGGGAAAGATGTGATCGCTAAGTCTCTAACTACTGACAAGAAATACTCATCCATAGCATGCTTGGACGAGGATCTCGACGCCGCCATCTACCCTCGACACGAAGAACTGAAGATCTACAAGTGCACCTATACCCTCGACACGAAGAACTGAAGATTTGCACCAAGTCACCAAGGTCGGGAAGATGAGCTAGCTCATTCCCTTGATCAGTCGGAGTGCCTCTGCAAGATGAGGGCTGAATCATAGAGCAAACCCGTCGGTAAGGATGATGATTCAACACCGGCGGTGGCGGAGTAGACAAACCCTGACCACCTAGCGTGGAGACACCCTGTTGGATGTGGAGGGAGGAGCAAAGTGGAGTGCAGGGAGTGAAGTAACCCCCCCCCCGCCCTGCGCACTTCAACCATAACCCTATCTCTGATCAACAGCAGCAGTGTGGGCGTGGGCTTGGGTCCAAACCACTTGACAACCCAAGTGGAGACAACTAACCTGCCATAGCATTCAAAGCCACGACCGCGCCAGCCTTCTGGCTATATATGTGGCTTCGTATGCCCGTGTCTTTTCTGCCTTCAACCTCCAACGACACCAGATTAGATCTCCATGAACGGGTGATTCGCCCATGGTGTTTGCGTAGCAAAGAGGCCCATGATAAACAAATCTTGTGTGAGTCTCCCCTCTCATTAGGATTTAATGTTCCTCTCGGTAGCGCCTAGTGACGTCGTTGAGCCCTTTCCCCCTGCCTCTACTCTCTATTGTCGTGAGGCGATCTGCACAATGGATTCGGGAGGGGGTGCAAGGGATCTAGCTACCGCCCATGAAATAGAATTCTCAGGCAAGCGAGATGATGGATGGATCGGCATCTGGCTCGGGCTCGTCCACGAGCGAGATGGAAGCAATGATGAAAAATTTGGGGCTTAATGAAGATGATCTAGAGGATGTAGTAGTTGACGATGATGAGCTATCGGAAGAAGCAACATGATGGATGGAGATCGCGCACGTCCACATGGACAAACCCTATAGTCAGTACTGGTTCTTTAGGAACATGAGGGTTGCGTTGGACTTACTAAAGGCGGTCAAATTTTGTCTGCTCAACAAAAACCTACACACCATGTGGTTCTCTTGTCTTGGTGATTGGGAATGTCATGGAAGAAGGGCCTTGGAAATTCAGAGGGAACACCATTGTTCATGATCCGTACGATGGCTATACTAGACCTTCTACAATTGCTCTGAACAAAGTGGGCATATATGTTCAGATACACGATCTGCCTAATGGTTTCTTCCCATTGATCAAATCTTTGTCAGCAACAGTTGGTGAGTACGTCTATGCTGAGACAAAGTCGCAAGATTTTGAAGGCAATTTTTCCAGAGTTCGGGTTAACATAGATGTGACTAAGCGCTTGAAGAATGTTGTCTCACTTTTGAAAAAAAAAGATTATCAAAGTAAAACAATGAAAGATTGCCCGATTGGTGTAGTCTGTGGCAACTTGGCGTACACGTACATGGAATGTGGGGATGGTGTCCATCCTCCATTGACAATGTTCTTTAAAGATCTTCGTGCAGCTTGGTTTAGAGGGGCCGGTCGAGGCCCTGGTGGAGGAAGTAGATCATGTGGAAGAAGAGGCAGGGGCCGCTCAATCTATGGACAAGGTAGGAGCTCAATGAATACCACACATTATGATGAGGATGACGGTTCTAATCCAGAGGACCTGCAGTGTGATACCAATATGGAAGACATTGACTAGAATAGGAAGAAAGGGGCTCAGATCACTGATCCCAATTCCTCTCCAGGAGTGGTTCTACCACTACTCGGTCCGGGAAACAGTGTGCTTACCCTTCCCCCAACAGAAGTACCCCAAGTCCTTCATCAAAATAGGATCCAAGAGAAACAAAACCAACCAGGTAGCTCTAGTGGACAAGAGAAACGTGAAGAGCTACACGGTGAACAAAAAATTTAATGCTCGTTTGGCCGGCTCCCAAGAGGGGTCACACCAACCGCAATGAGTCTTCTATGTTGGAACTGTCGCGGTGTATGCAAATCCGTTGCAGATCGAGAGCTTCATGATATGACGAAGAAATTTGCCCCCTCAATCGTGTGTATTATTGAAACACAAATTGAGTGTTCTCGTGTGCAGAATTTAGCAGGTACGCCAGGTTTAAGTAAAGCTATGTTGTTAGTAGTTCTCGAGGGAGCGGTGGCCTTGATTTTTTTTGGAACGATGCAATAAAAGTTGACCTTGTTGGCTATTCCAAGTACCATATATATGTGACTATCGATGACTTTGGCGATACAAAGAGTAGAGTAACTTTCTTCTACGGGGAAGCTCAAGTGCAGGTACATTACAAAACATGGGATATGTTAGGTGAAGGAAATATGACCTAGAGGCAATAATAAAGTTGTTATTTTATATTTCCTTATTCATGATAAATGTTTATTATTCATGCTAGAATTGTATTGATTGGAAACCTAAATACATGTGTGAATACATAGACAAACACTGTGTCCCTAGTGAGCCTCTACTTGACTAGCTCGTTGATCAAAGATGGTTAAGGTTTCCTGACCACGGACATGAGTTGTCATTTGATAACGGGATCACATCATTAGGAGAATGATGTGATGTACAAAACCTATCCGTTAGCTTAGCATTATGATCGTTCAGTTTTATTGCTATTGCTTTCTTCATGTCAAATACATATTCCTTTGACTATGAGATTATGCAACTCCCGGATACCAGAGGAATGCCTTGTGTGCTATCAAACGTCACAACATAACTGGGTGATTATAAAGATGCTCTACAGGTATCTCTGAAGGTGTTTGTTGAGTTGGCATAGATTCAGATTAGGATTTGTCACTCCGAGTTTCGGAGAGGTATCTCTGGGCCCTCTCGGTAATACACATCATAAGAAGCCTTGCAAGCAGAGTGACTAAATGAGTTAGTTACAGGATGATGTATTATGGAATGATTAAAGAGACTTGCCGGTAACGAGATTGAACTAGGTATGAAGATACCGACGATCGAATCTCGGGCAAGTAACATACCGATGGACAAAGGAATAACGTATTTTGTCATACCGGTTTGATCGATAAAGATCTTCGTAGAATATGTAGGACCCAATATGAGAATCCAAGTTCCGCCATTGGTTATTGACCAGAGAGGTGTCTCGGTCATGTCTACATAGTTCTTGAACTCGTAGGGTCCGCACGCTTAACGTTCGATGACGATATTGTATTATATGAGTTATGTTTTTTGGTGACCGAATGTTGTTCGGAGTCCCGGATGAGACCACGGACATGAAGAGGAGTCTCTAAATGGTCGACAGGTAAAGATTGATATATAGGACGATAGTATTCGGACACCGGAAGTGTTCCGGAGTGTATCAGGTAATTATCAGAGTACCGGAGGGGTTACTGGAACCCCCGGGGGGAATATATGGGCCATATGGGCCATGAGAGGGGAGAACACCAGCTGACAAGGTGTGGCGCGCCCCCCTATGGTAGGTGGCCGAATAGGAGAAGGAGAAGAGGGGGTTCGGCCCCCTTCCTTCTCTTCTTCCCCCTTCCTTTC
>NC_057796.1:427168112-427239517 GCF_018294505.1 Triticum aestivum
GATCTCGGGTAGGGGGTCCCGAACTGTGCGTCTAGGGTCGATGGTAACAGGAGACAGGGGACACGATGTTTACCCAGGTTCGGGCCCTCTCTATGGAGGTAATAACCTACTTCCTACTTGATTGATCTTGATGAATATGAGTGTTACAAGAGTTGATCTACCACGAGATCGTAATGGCTAAACCCTAGAAGTCTAGCCTGTATGACTATGGTAATGTGTATATGTCTATCCGGACTACTCTCTGGTTTATATAGACACCGGAGAGATCTAGGGTTACATGGAGTCGGTTACATCAGAGGGAATCTACATAGTCAGTTGCCAAGCTTGCCTTCCACGCCAAGTAGAGTCCAATCCGGACACGGGTATAGTCTTCGGTCTTCATGTCTTCACAGCCCATCAGTTCGGCCCAAAGGATAACAGGCCGGACGCCCGAGGACCCCTTAGTCCAGGACTCCCTCAGTAGCCCCCGAACCAGGCTTCAACGACGAGGTGTTCGGCGCGCAGGTTGTCTTCGGCATTGCAAGGCGGGTTCCTTCACCAAGTAATATATTCGGCCGTTGATCCAATATTGCTCCCCTCGGCTTCTGTGCGCTAATAACTTCGTCTTCCACGTGACGAGCGAATGCGGAAAGTTAGGGTATTTTTGCGGATAACACCTCATCCACGCAAGGCAGAGCGCTTATTTAAAGTTATTGGATCTTAGATCCAGGCGACACTACGCCGAGAAAATCCCCGAAGACTACCAGGAGAAACCATTCCAACATGGCTAGCATTCCCAGCTCCTCCTCCCACTCCAGCCCAAAGAGAAGCGAGTGGGAGAAGTGCTCTGTGTCTCATAGTCAACTAGCAAAGTTGCAAACGCATGGATTTCTTCCTCCTACGGATCTGGTCCCTGTTCGAGCAGGGTCGGCCTCCTTCAATGATGTGACTCAGGCGGAGGACTTCCCCAATCCATCCGGGGGGAGCGAGTGTGCTTCGTCCCCTATCTGCTAAGAGGCGTCGGATTTCTAGTCCATCCGTTCCTCCGAGGGCTTCTGGAATATTATGGCCTCCAGCTGCACAACTTCACTCCTGCCTCTATCCTGCACACCGCAAGTTACGTCGCTCTATGCGAGTTATTTCTGGGTGTTGAAGCCCATTTTGAGTTGTGGAGAAAATTGTTCTGTCTTGTCCCGCGTAACCATGAGGGTAAATATTTGAAGTGGGCGGAGCCGAAGTGTGGCGCATCGCCGATACCGGATACCTGTCCAGCACACAAAGGAGGGCGTCAAAAGAGTGGCCTTCCGAATGGTTCTACATCGAGGACGCTGCACTTCCCTACCCAGTCCGAAAGGGTCTCCCTGAATTTGCAAGCGTTCCGCTAAAGAAACGCCATAGTTGGTGCCCCCGGAGCCTTGAAGAGGATGATAGTGCAGAGGTTCGTCAGCTCCTGGGCAAAGTAAAGACGCTCGCTCAGTCCGGATTAACAATGGTTGAGGTAATGGCGACCTCCATAGTGCGAGGGGTTCAGCCGCTTCAATATAGAGGGCTCCCAATGTGGCACTACAACGGGGAGGACGACGCCTCCCGCTGTGGTCGGAAAGGTCCGGACACCCCCGCCGCTCTAGCCAAGATATTGGCCGAGCTGTTCAAAGGGGAGGAAGAGGAATTTCTTCGCATCAATCACAGGGATGGTATTCTATGTATAATCCTCCCAGTTGGGTAAACCTCAATCCTTCTGCTTTACCCATCCCGCTTCCCGGATTACCTTTGATAACTTTCTAACCCGCTTATAACAGCATTGGCGAAAAATCACCGAGGGGTTTTACAGCCCCGCCCCACAGCCTGAGAACCACAACCGGGAGATGGATCCTGGGTTTGAAGAAGACCCGGATATATTCGTGGTACTCGCGGAAGGGGTGTTTTACCAGGCGAGCTACGATGGCACGGAAGTGGCCATTATCGCTGATTACCCTGGTCTTCTTCCTGCTTCCCACGTAAGTTATAAAGAAAAAGTCTCGCTCGAAAGAGCTTCCTCGCACTGCCTCACCCATCGCACTGCATCGTGCTCCACAGGGGAGGCGTTCGGTGCGTCACGCTACTCCGGGGGCGGCTCCAAAGAGGGCGACTCCAGCACCGAGCAAGGCCTCTAAAAGGAAGGTCGGTGAAGACACGACCGGTCCCTCGTCAAAGAGGTAAGGATTTGAAGGTATACTTTAGTAGTCACATCCAATTGCAACTTATACGTTTATCTGGTACCAGGAAAAAGGTTCACCGGACTATGTCCGAGGGTCCGGCCGGCCGTACTCCCGGCGCCCGGGATTTAAACCCCGTCGGAGAGACGGGAGCAGATATGGGAACAATGCCGGACTGTCCTTCGGCCGAGGGTTCGGAGAATATGTCCGTTACCAACTCGAAAGTGGAGAGAGCCATGAATCATCGGCGCTGTAGGGCGGTCTTACGGGACCCCAAGTTCTCGGAGGAGGCATGTGATGCCTTTAGCTCGGGCGACGCATACATCCGAGCTGCTCGAGATGGGCTTAGAAGAGCCACGAAGCAATATTTGGCGGATGTGCGGGTAAGTTTTCTTTGTCCAAAAAAGGATGATCACATGCCCGTAGCCCCCGAGACTGAAAGCAGTTGGCACAACTGATTTAAGGATCGTTGTACGACCAGGTCCTTACAGAGAAGAATGGCTTGCTAGCTCAAGAGCTGGAGCAGTGTCGGGCGCAGCTAAATGCTGCTACCGCCGAACTGGAAAACTTTAAGAAGCTGTCCTCTCGTAATGTTCCCCTCCATTGAGGAACAATAATTGTATACCAACTGTGCTAATACTGCCACTGATCGCATAATAGGGTCGCCTGATCAACTTGAAAAGAAGTTGAAGATCGCCCAAGAGGGAGAAAGAGAGGCAAAGAGGCAACACGCCGCAGGCGAGCGTGTGCTGACCCGCGTCAGGGACGAGAAAAACAAGCTACAGGATTCCAACACTACATTGGGTGAAGAGTTGAAAGATGTGCAGGCCCAGCTAGCTGACTCCGTGAAGGAGAATAAGAAGCTGCGGGGCAGCATATTCAGTATGTTTCCGAACTTTTCTTTTTTTAGGTAGTTCGGAGATGAATGGAACTAATATAGCCATGTTTGTAGGTATATTGACGGGCCGTCCTGAAGAGGAGGTGTCCGGATCATCAAGTGATCTGCTGCAAAGGCTATCGCAATTGTACGAGCATGCTCGGCTGGCCATGCAGAGTGTTGCCAAGGCCTTATGGCCATCCGCCTCCCCTCCAGGAAGTATGGAGGAGCTTGTAGAGCTGTTCAAGGGAGCGCGGCGGCGTATCCGATTATGGAAGATATCGGCCTGCCGAGAGGGTGCGCGAGAGGCCTGGGCCATGGTGAAAACGCGATATACCAAGCTTAATCCTAACCACATTGCCCGGGTTGGACCACTAGGGCCAGACGGGCAAGAAATTCCCGTTAGTTTAGTATATGACCAAGTAGAGGTGGCCGCCAAATATTCTCAACAGGATTGTAGGTTAGACTGCCTGTTAGATGGTATAGAGGAGGAAGTGTTTGAGTCCAAGTAACTATGTACTTTCCCCACCATCTGGAATTCTAGCTGAATTGTATATCATTTGTCATGGCAGACCTTTTCGCTTCAACCTCCGGACCCGAAGGTGCGGAGTGTTTCCGAATACCATCACGGCCGAATAGGACGGGGTATGCGTGGAAAACTAAGCGTAGGGGTCATAGTTGCTTGAACAGACAAGTTGTGTCCGGCTAGGTAGGTTATATTACATTGAGATTGTAAGAAACATTTTCCAGGGAGAATAGTTTCGTTAAGGGTTCCTTTCCCTGGGTGTGTATGCATTAGTAGACATGTCCGAATTGTGATATGAAAATCACAGTGTGTATAGCTTCTGGGGGTTCACAATAGAGTGAGTGCAAAAAACATTTTTCATCCACCGACCGAATATTCCCTTAAGAACGTTAGCTTTCGGCTTCACCCAGTCTAAGGTACACATCCGGATGACCCGGCAGTAACAATCGCAGAGGTGCTCCCTTTACCACCTAGGCGAACAATCGGGAACGTAGGGGTAAGCATAGGAGCCAGGCAACCCAGCTTGGCCAAAACTTAAGTCATATCGATGCATATAATGGTGAAGAAAAGACATACGGGAAAAACGCGCATGTGTGATGAGCTTGACGCTCGAAAAATAATATGAACAAGCTTCTATTAAAGAAGTCCCCGGGTATAATGGACGTACATATGTAAAGATGTGTACGTCAGCGGTGTTCGGTCGAGCCGTATGAGAGCTTTAAAGCGAAAAAAATAAAGGTGGAAAAGAGAGAAAAAGTAATGGAAACTATAGGGGAGAAGGGGACGAACAAAGAATTCGGCGGTAGGCATAAAACCCTCGGAGTCTGGCCGCGTTCCAGGGGTTCGGCTCTAGGCGATTGTCCGATGCATCCCAAAGACGGTACGCTTTGCCGGTAAGAACTTCGTCGATTATGAAGGGACCCTCCCATTTGGGCTTGAGTTTGTCCTTTTTCTTCTCCGGCAAGCGTAGAACAAGTTCGCCAACGTTGTAAGTCTTGGCCCGTACTTCTCGGCTTTGATATCTTCGAGCCTGCTGTTGATAAAATGCTGAACGGGCTTTGGCGATGTCGCGCTCCTCATCCAAGGCATCTAGGCTGTCCCGCCGATCCAACTCGGCCTCTTTCTCCTCGTACATACGCACTCGAGGCAAGTCATTTATAATATCGCAGGGCAACACAGCCTCTACACCATACACCATGAAGAAAGGTGTGTATCCGGTAGTACGGTTGGGCGTGGTCTGCAGCCCCGAGAGTACAGAGTCGAGCTCCTCAACCCAGTGCTTGTCTGATTCTTTCAAAGACCGAAAGTGCGTTATATCGACTAAAGGGGGGGTGAATAGGCAATTTTTATGAATTCTTCACTGAGGAATTTGCGGGTGAGGAAATTCCTTAGTGAAGAACTACTTGCAGCGGAATAAGTACTCATAAGTAAACATAACAGAACACAAGCATGGTCATCATGATGAAATGAAAAGAGGCACAGAGTACAGAAAGCGTAAACACAGGATAACACAGGATGAAGACAAACAGACTGAAGAAATTGAACTGAGGAAATTGAGAAAGTCTTCAATCAAAGTCTTCAAACACAGATATGAACAAGCGCACAACAAAGTTATGAGGAAATGAAAGAGTTGAGGAAATAGAACCAGTAAGCTTGGTGAAGACAATGATTTGGTAGACCAGTTCCAACTACTGTCTCAGTTGTACATCTGGTTGGAGCGGCTAGGTATTTAAACCTGAGGACACACAGTCCCGGACACATAGTCCTCACCGTATTCTCCTTGAGCTAAGGTCACACAGACCTCGCCCGATCACTCGTGGTAAGTCTTCAGGTGATTTCCGAACCTTCACAAACTCGGTCACTCGGCAATCCACAATTCCTCTTGGATGCTCTAGACCATGACGCCTAACTGTCTGGAAGAAGCAAAGTCTTCAAAGGTAACAAGCATCGGATCCACGCAGGATCAATCTCTTTAGTGATGCTCAATCACTTTGGGTTTGTAGGTGTTTGGGTTTGGGTTTTCCTCACTTGATGATTTTCGCTCAAAGTCCTCGGAGGATGGGATGCTCTCAAATGACAAGTGTCAGTTTCTCTCGGAGCAGCCAACCAGCTAGTGGTTGGAGGGGGCGGCTATTTATAGCCTAGGGAGTAGCCCGACATGATAAGACATAAATGCCATTCAATGATATGACCGTTAGGTGGGTAGATATTTTGGGACAGCTGGCACAAGGCACAACAACGGTCGGATATTTGAGGCTCAAATTCCTCAGGGCTATCATGTTCCTCACTGTGTAGGCAATCCGCACTGGCGAATTCCTAACTCCCCAGTCAGAACAAATTCCTCGATGACCAGAAGAACTTCGTCTCTGTCACTGAAGAAATCGACTGAACTGTATGAGATCTCCAATGGCTTCACTCGAAGGGATTGGTAGGTGTAGGATTTTGAGTTGAGCACCACATGGAAATTTTTCCTTAGTATTTCCTTGACCCCCTTTAACAGTACCGTGTTTCCTATGAGTCAAGAAAGAGAAAATGAAACTACGAAAACAAAAGTCTTCACGCTTCATGTTCCTCGAATGAATACCAAGTCTTCAAGGTCACACCAATTTCTTCATTTTCAAAGTCTTCAGAATTACAAAGTCTTCAGTCGAAGAACTTCAATTTTTAGGGGTCGACTTTCTCTGTAAATATCAAACTCCTCATAGAATTATAGACCTGTGTACACTCATAAACACATTAGTCCCTTAACCTATAAGTCTTCAATACACCAAAATCACTAAGGGGCACTAGATGCACTTACAAAGACCGCACTAGCCTGGGTTTGATGCCGCTCATAATAAGACCATTGGCTCGTTCAACTTGACCGTTTGTTTTCGGGTGGTAGACAGAGGCGTAATCGAGCTTAATGCCCAGATTGGCACACCAGGTTTTTACCTCATCGGCTGTGAAATTGGAACCGTTGTCGGTGATGATGCTATGCGGGACACCATAACGGTGCACCACGTCGGATATAAATGCAATCACCGATCTGGACTCGGCCGTTTTAACTGGTCTAGCCTCTATCCACTTGGTGAATTTATCCACCATGACCAGTAGATATTTTTTCTTATGGCTTCCCCCTTTAAGGGGTCCAACCATGTCCAAGACCCAGACCGCAAAGGGCCATGTAATGGGGATTGTTCGTATGGCGGTTGGGGCATATGGCTTTGGTTGGTGAAGAGTAGGCATCCACATAGCGCTGGACGAGGTCCTGCGCGTCTACTCGGGCCGTAGGCCAATAAAATCCTGTCCGGAAGGCCTTGCTGACAAGTGCCCTGGCTGCGGCATGGTGCCCACCGAGACTGGCGTGAATTTCTGCCAAGAGTTGCCACCCCTCCTCCTCGGAGATACACCTTTGAAGGACTCCGGTAGTGCTTTTCTTGTAGAGCTCTCCTTCGTGAACTTTATAGGCCTGCGAACGCCGGACAATGCGGCGGGCCTCGTTCTGATCTCCTGGGAGCTCCTTCCTATCAAGGTAGGCCAAGAATGGTTCGGTCGACGGGGCAATAACTGCCATAATGAGATGGGCCGATGGTGTTATTTCGGTGGCTAAGCCTCCGATGATATCGGCGTGTTCGCTATTTATATTTATGTTCGGAATGGGACTGTCGTTGCTTTCTCCCCCTTGCCACAGCACGGATGGCTTAAAGAGCCTTTCGAGGAAGTATGTTAGGTGGGACGGGGTCGCGCTTAGCGCCGATGCGAGCAAGGACGTATGCCGCCTGATTACTTTCGCGGGTGACGTGATGAAATTCGAGCCCCTCGAACCGAGCCGACATTTTTAAGACGGCGTTGCGATAAGCTGCCATCTATGGATCTTTGGCATCAAAGTCTCCATTAATTTGGGATATTGCGAGGTTTGAGTCCCCGCGCACCTCCAGGCATTGTATGCCCATTGATACGTCTATCCGAAGGCCATGTAGCAAGGCCTCATATACGGCTGCGTTGTTGGAGTCTGTGAATAATATTTGGAGTACGTACTGGACGATATCACCCGTGGGGGACGTTAACACGACGCCTGCTCCTAGCCCCGCCAACATTTTGCAGCCGTCAAAATGCATAACCCAGTTGGAATACGTGCCGTACTCTTTAGGGAGTTCGGCCTCTGTCCATTCGGCGACGAAGTCAGCCAGTACTTGGGATTTGATGGCTCGACGTGGTTTGTACGTGATGTCGAATGGAAGGAGCTCAATGGCCCATTTGGCAATCCGGCCCGTGGCGTCCTGGTTGTTTATTATATCATTGAGGGGCACTTCAGAAGCCACCGTGATTGAACACCCCTGAAAGTAGTGTTGCAATTTCGAGATGCCATGAAGATTGCATATGCTATATTTTGATAATGAGGGTACCGGGATTTGCATGGTGTGAGGATGGTGGATACGTAGTATACCGGCTTTTGGAGCGGAAATTTGTGTCCGTCCTGTTCTCGCTCGACGACGAGTACGACGCTCACCACCTGGTGTGTTGCCGATATATATAGGAGCGTTGGTTCACCGACGTTTGGCGCGGCCAGGATTGGGTTGCTTGCCAGAAGGGCTTTTATCTCTTCCAGTCCGTCCGTCGCCGCGTCTGTCCACTTGAAGTTATCGGAGTGCCGTAGAAGGCGATAAAGTGGAAGCGCCTTTTCCCCCAACCTGGAGATAAAGCGGCTTAAAGCTGCCACGCACCCAGCGAGTTTTTGGACCTGTTGAAGTTTGGTTGGCGTAGCCAATTGTGACAGAGCTCGGATTTTGGCTGGATTTGCTTCAATTCCTCTATTGGAAACGATGAAGCCCAGTAGTTTTCCGGCGGGGACGCCGAAGACGCACTTTTCCGGATTAAGCTTGATGTCATATGTACGGAGGTTGTCGAATGTGAGACGCAAATCGTCTATTAGTATTTCGACGCGTCTAGTTTTGATGACGATGTCGTCCACGTAGGCCTCCACTGTCTTGCCGATCTGTTTCTCGAGGCATGTTTGGATCATATGCTGGTAGGTGGCGCCGGTGTTCTTGAACCCGAAAGGCATGGTGTTGAAGCAAAACGGCTCGTATGGTGTAATGAATGTTGTTGCGGCTTGATCGGACTCCTTCATTTTGATTTGATGGTATCCGGAATATGCATCAAGGAAGCACAACGAGTCGTGTCCTGCGGTAGCGTCAATGATTTGATCAATGCGAGGAAGGGGGAAGGGATCCTTAGGGCAAGCCTTGTTAAGGTCTTGAAATAGACGCATAGGCGCCAGGATTTATCCTTCTTTGGTACCATTACCAAGTTTGCCAGCCAGTCCAGATGTTTAATATCTCTGATGAAACCGGCCTCGATGAGTTTTGCTAGCTCTTCTCCCATAGCTTGTCGTTTGGGTTCGGAAAAGCGTTGCAGTGTTTGTTTGAAAGGCTTATATCCCTTCAGTATGTTGAGGCTGTGTTCGTCCAACTCGCGCGGGGTTCCTGGCATGTCTGAGGGGTGCCAGGCGAATATATCCCAGTTTTCGCGCAAGAAGTCTCGTAGTGCGGCGTCGACTGTGGGGCTGAGTTGCGCTCCGATACATGTTGCCTTCTTCGGGTTTGTTGGATGGACCTGAAATTTGACTATTTCTTCTGCTGGCTTGAAAGAAGTGGATTTGGGTCGTTTGTCCAGGATCACATCGTCCCTATCCACAGTGGAGCGTAATGCGGTTAATTCTTCGGCCGCAAGGGCCGGGATAATGCCTCGAGGGCAAGGGATGCGGTTTTGTTCTCGGTGCGGAGTGCTATATCCGGATCGCTGACGAGGGTGATTATTCCATTAGGCCCGGGCATTTTTAGCTTCATATACTCATAATGAGGTACAGCTTGAAAGCGCGTGAAGGCCTCTCGCCCTAACAGGGCATGATATCCACTATTAAAAGGGGCCACCTGGAAAGTTATTTCTTCGGACCGATAATTCTCCAGCGTGCCGAATACCACATCAAGTGTAATTTTTCCCGCACACCGCGCTTCCCGACTGGGAATGATACCTCGAAAGGTTGTGCTGCTTTTCTCGATGCGGCTCATGTCTATTTCCATCTTGTGGAGCGTGTCCTCATAAATGAGGTTTAGTCCGCTGCCGCTGTCCATGAGGACTTTTGTAAGTCGAAAACCGTCCACGATGGGACTGAGGACTAATGTGGCTGGCGCTCGGACTGTTCTGTATTTAGGTTCATCACTCGGTTAAAGGTTATGGTCGTGTCATTCCAGGGGTCAATTGCAGCGACCTGGCAGACTTCGACGAGATCATGCAGTGCCCTTTTACGCTTATTGTTTGAAGCGAATGTCTCGAAGACCGTCATACCCTTGCGTCGTCGTTTTCTGGAGGGTGCTGTTCTGGGATGTCCTTCATAAGGATGTCCTCACCGCTCTTGGCTACTTGCCGAAGTATCCAACATGCTCTAAGGCTGTGGGTTGCCACGGTGTCTGGTGTCGTATGTATTTTGCATGGGCCGTTAAGCCATCCCTCCAGAACGGTGCCGTGCCGTGTGATGGGTTTATGTTTTTTGACTGTTGGGCTGGGCGTGCCACGGGGGTGCGTCCTCTTCGTTTTTATGAGGTGTTGAGTTGGGATCGGCGGTTCCCAGCAAGCTGCCTGAGTTTTCCAGGCGCTTTCCATCGTGTTGTACTTGTGTACAATAGTTGCTAAGTCAGCAAACTTTAGTATGCGACAGCGATTGATGGAGTTCAGGATACCTTCGTCCGCGCAGTTGTTGCAAAATGCTGCTATCGCGTCTTTGTCGCGGCAATCCTTTACCTTATCTTTGACAAGGAGGAAGCTGGCCTAGAAGTGGTGGACCGTTTCCTGAGACTGTTGTTTGATGCTCATGAGAGCGTCTATGTCCGGGTGGGTGGGTGGAATTAAATCCGAACCCTGACCTGATTTTGGATCCAGAGTTTGAAGATCAACCGGACCTGACAGTTTGGGCTTCGGAATATCGGATGGTTTTTTAGGCTCATCGTCCGACTCTATGTTCGGAGGAAGAGACATGCCTTTCTGCCAGAGAATATCCGGCCCTTCAGAGATCCGAACATAGTTTGTCTTCAATATAGCAGAAGAGTTGTTCCGCTCCTCGACTACCGCCATCTGGTGGGTGATCGGCGGAGTTTTAATTTCTCTCTGATCGGGTTTAAGCCCAACCCGATCGTAGTCTGTAGCGACCCCCAAGGCGGTCATGCGATCCCGGAGCTCGTTCAACGACGATAACTCCGTTGGATCCATCCGAGCAGAGTATTCGGGATCAACGCGGAGGCGCTTTTCAACGACTTGAGAGGTCATTGTCGGCTTAAGGGCCGAACTGGCGGTCATGACGAAGCCGCCCAGCCGGAGGGTTTGGCCTAGGGCCAGGGCTCCTCCGGAGATGATATTATCCTTGACGACAAGGCGAGCCATCAACCCTTTTGGGGACGGCATAGTGGAACTCTCAATGAAAGCACCAATGTCGGTGTCAAAACCGGCGGATCTCGGGTAGGGGGTCCCGAACTGTGCGTCTAGGGTCGATGGTAACAGGAGACGGGGGACACGATGTTTACCCAGGTTCGGGCCCTCTCTATGGAGGTAATACCCTACTTCCTGCTTGATTGATCTTGATGAATATGAATGTTACAAGAGTTGATCTACCACGAGATCGTAATGGCTAAACCCTAGAAGTCTAGCCTGTATGACTATGGTAATGTGTATATGTCTATCCGGACTACGCTCTCCGGTTTATATAGACACCTAAGAGATCTGGGGTTACATGGAGTCGGTTACATCAGAGGGAATCTAGATAGTCGGTTGCCAAGCTTGCCTTCCACGCCAAGTAGAGTCCAATCCGGACACGGGTACAGTCTTCGGTCTTCATGTCTTCACAGCCCATCAGTCCGCCCCAAAGGATAACAGGCCGGACGCCCGAGGACCCCTTAGTCCAGGACTCCCTCAGGGGGCCACTTGGAGAAACCCCAAGTAGGATTCGGATCCTACTTGGGGCACCCCCTGGCTGCCTCTCCTCCCCTCCCACCTATATATATGTGGGAAGGGGGCGCCTAGAACACACAACATCAATTGTTAGCCGTGTGCGGCGCCCCCCTCCACAGTTTACACCCCGGTTATATTCTCGCGGTGCTTAGGCAAAGCCTTGCGCGGATCACTTCACCATCACCGTCACCATGCCGTCGTGCTGACGAAACTCATCTACTTCCTCGACACCTTGCTGCATCAAGAGGACGAGGGACGTCATCGAGTTGAACGTGTGCAGAACTCGGAGGTGCCGTACGTTCGGTACTTGATCGGTCGGAGCTAGAAGAAGTTCGACTACATCAACCGCATTGTCAAACGCTTCCGCTTTCGGTCTACGAGGGTATGTAGACATACTCTTCCCCTCGTTGCTATGCATCTCCATGGATAGATCATTGCGTGTGCTGAGGGAGTCCTGGACTAAGGGGTCCTCGGGCGTCTGACCTGTTATTCATTGGGCCGGACTGATGGGCCGTGAAGATGTGAAGGCCGAAGACTATACCCGTGTCCGGATTGGACTCTCCTTGCCGTGGAAGGCAAGCTAGGCGACCAACTATGAAGATTCCTTCTTATATAACCGACCCCATGTAACCCTAGATCTCTCCGGTGTCTATATAAACCGGAGAGCGTAGTACGGATAAGAGGATACTCATTACCATATTCACATAGGCTAGACTTCTAGGGTTTAGCCATTACGATCTTGTGGTAGATCAACTCTTTTAACACTCATATTCATCAAGATCAATCAAGCAGGAAGTAGGGTATTACCTCCATAGAGAGGGACTGAACCTGGGTAAACATCGTGTCCCCCGTCTCCTATTACCATCGATCCTAGACGCACAGTTCGGGACCCCCTACCCGAGATCCGCCGGTTTTGACACCGACATTGGTGCTTTCATTGAGAGTTCCACTGTGCCGTCGGAAAAAGGCTCGATGGCCCCTTCGATCGTCAATGATGACGTTGTCCAGGGAAAAACCTTTCTCCCCAGACAGATCTTCGTATTCGGCGGCTTCGTACTGCGGGCCAACTCGTTTGGCCATCTGGAGCAGATCGACAGCTACGCCCCTGGCCATCAGGTCAGATTTGGAAGCTTGAACTACGTTGCGGACATCCGTGGAGATTTGATCTTCGATGGATTCAAGACCGCGGCAACCGCTCCCCGTCGCCCCTATGAACATGGCTTAAACCTATCGTCGGGCCGCATCCAGAAGACAGCTCCTGCAGCAACTCTGGCCTTAGATCCAGAGCAGGTCAAGCCATCCAAAGATGGAAAGCTCAACCCCATCACGAGGGCCACCGATTCTGCGGCATTGGAGCCGCACGCAGATTCCGCTTCATACGATATCTACATCAACGGAACCCGGAGTCATCTCCGGTGTCGAGTTTCGAACCCTGCGAGCCCGTGCATACCAAACTCGATCGGTTTTCGATCTTCAAGTTCAGTGCCGCAGATGTCTTCCAACACACGCCCATGGGCGTCCGGCTAAACTCACTAAAAAACCTATCCCTGGCAGATGACTCATCGCCGAACTATGTTCGGTTCGAACTTACGACGGATGATGGAGAATTTTTCTTCCCATCCGCCACCCACTTCATAGCCACTGTCGAAGACCCAACCAACATGCTTGACCCCCGCTCCGACGACATCGACGATATGGACGACGATGAAGGGCAAGGCCAGAGCTTATTATCCGCTAGACGCGGGACGGCCACCTCCTGGTATGACGTGTGTATGGTAGACACACCCAACGACGATCTCGACGATGACAAGGAGGATCCAGTTGAGGATAAAACTCCTGGTACACAGTCCGAACACCGGCGCCCCCGGTGCCGCTCTCAGTCACGTCACTCAAGAAAAAACAATATTAGCGTCGGAGATGATAACACTCTGGACATCGAAGACCCTGTTGAGGAAGGATCCGAATAGGAGGACCAGGAAGGCGGGCAAGACAACCTTGAGGAACTGGCCACATACGGAGACTCGGAGGACAGTAATTATCTCCCATTCTCTGAGGAAGAGGAGAGCCTCGGCATTGAGGATTTTATCGTGCCTGAGGAACCTCGCGAGCAGGAGTGCTTTAGACGCCGGCTCATAGCCACTGCAAGGAGCCTAAGGAAGAAGCAGCTGCAACTTCAAGCGAGCCAAGATTTACTCAATGATAGATGGACCGAGGTCCTGGCCGCCGAAGAATACGGCCTTAGCGGCCCAGACAAAAGCCACCCCAAGTGTAGGCGGCTCCCTCAATACGATGGCAAGGCGTTCGAGCCCGCACCACCATCGAATATTACGGTAGGCCGACCACAGTTCGGTCCGAATAAAACGACAACCCAAGTAGAGCACCACACCACCCCATCCGGCCATCATCGCAAGAACAAAACAGCTCAGGGGAACACTCGCGACATCCAACAAGACCTACACAGACACAACAAACCCGACAATGCCCGGTCCAAAAACCATAAGCGGAGTCTGCCAGAGGTGCTTCACAGTGTGGCCCAACATAGAGGAGCTGCACACCCTCTCTGCTTCACTGACGAGGTAATGAAGCATGAATTCCCTGACAGGTTTAAACCCATTAACATCGAATCATACGATGGAACAAGAGATCCCGCGGTATGGCTTGAGGATTACCTCCTCCATATTCACATGGCTCGCGGAGACGACCTTCATGCCATTAAATACCTACCCCTCAAGCTCAAAGGGCCAGCTCGGTACTGGCTAAACAGTTTGCAAGAAAATTCTATCCGCAATTGGGACGATTTGGAAGACGCCTTTTGAGACAACTTCCAAGGAACATATGTCCGGCCACCAGATGCCGATGACTTGAGTCATATTGTCCAGCAGCCTGGCGAGTCAGCCAGGGAGCTCTGGACCAGGTTCTTAGTCAAAAAGAACCAAATTGTCGACTGTCCGGATGCGGAAGCCCTTGCGGCCTTCAAACACAGCGTCCGGGATGAATGGCTAGCGCGTCACCTCGTCTAGGAAGGGCCTAAATCCATGACAGCCCTTACCGCTCTAATGACTCGCTTTTGTGCGGGAGAAGATAACTGGCTCGCTCGTAAAAGCAACAACGCCAGCGACCCGGGCACCTCCAAAATCCGAGATGGCAACGGCAAGCCACGACGAACCGAACAAAACAGTCGCAACAACGATGAAAGATTATGCGACACAGCGGTCAACGTCGGATTTCACAATCTGAAGCCCGGTCAACGGAAGAAGCCATTAAAGGCAAACCAGGATGGACCATCCACCCTTGACAGGATATTGGACCGACCTTGTCAGATTCACGGTCACCCTGATAAGCCAGCTAATCATACCAACAGAAACTGTTGGGTCTTCAAGCAGGCAGGCAAGCAAGCTTAATGCCGAGCACAAGGGGAGGAGGCCACTAGGCGATAAAAACGATGGAGCGGCTCGCCAGCCAAACACCAGGGGCCAGAAACAGTTTCCCTCTGAAGTTCGACCATTCCCGGAACAGAAATAGCAGTTCGGCTTCCGCCACCCACCTACTATACTGGCAAGATTTGCACCACGCGTACATCACTACGCACTCAAGATACCATGGGCATCGGTGGAAGCACAATATGGACAACCCTGCAAGCATTCCCATAACATTTTTATCCTTTTTCTTTATTATCTCTTAAAAATAGGTGACCATCAGGACAACATCTACACCGGACTCTACCGGAGTTTGGATCCGTACACTCACCTAAGGGGCTACTTCCGTTAAGGATTCCCCCTCCACGAGGACGGGCGGCGTAGACGTGCGGCAGGAGGTCCAAAATAAGTGTTTGTAGACCGCACTCTTTATTTTGAGCCTGTATTATGCCTTCTTCCTCCGTTCCCGACCCCGAGCATGTCAAATAGCCGGGTGGTGGTTTTTTACTCTTTATTTATATTTATCATGGGCATATTGCTCCGCTCCCAGTAAACTTCATCCGAACTAATCTTCCATGCTCTTTCTACAATGAGTCCGGCCGTAATGGCTGCCTTACAAAATGCGCCTCGGCATAACTTGCCAGGGGGCCGATATGGGAACAAATGAGTCGCCAGTAAAAGTCCGAACAGCTCTATAGCGTACTTCGGCATCGCAAGTTTGGCCTTATATGCATCAGCTCTGAATCATTGTCTTTGGTCAATAGTTGGGTTGCCCGGCTCCTGTGCTTGCTACCCTACGTTCCGCTCAATCGGCTAGGGTAGTAAAGGGAGAACTACTGCGATTGTGCCCTGGCCTAGACCGGATGAGCACCTCAGTAGAGAAATCCGAAAACTGACTGTCATGATGCGGTGAGAGCTGGTCAACCACTTGACGACTTATTCAAATCTCTAGCGATTCTCCGTGTCACACAAAGGATCTTTTTTTAGATCAAAATATGTAAGGCACCATATTACAATACGCCGTATACATACCAGGGGCTATGTAGTAGCCTCACGATAAAACTCCTATGGCTAAGTGAAAGTGTTAACGCCCTATAGTCCGATTGCCTGGTTCGCCGCATTATCACCTCCTTTATGGACCAAGACGTTGGATAAAGAGTGATTAAATGCTTTTCCGAACACCCCCGTACTTCCTACGAGGGGGCTGAAGCCGATGACTGGAAAACTTTCAGATTATACTAAAACGGCCGCACAGGAGGAATTCAAAGCCCCAGAGCAAAACATAAAAATAGATTAACTATAAAGTTGTCTGTTACAACCCTTACACACATCACTCGAACATTATGTCTTTCGAGCACTGACCCTCTATCAAGCAGGCAGCTTCTAGGACGTCTTCAAAATAGTGCTCTGGCTCACAACGGTCCTTGCCCTTGGGTGGACTCCTCGCTGCAACATTGATGGCCTTCATCTTTCCCCAGAACATTTTGACTCGGGCAAAGGCCATCCGTGCACCCTCAATACACGCCGACCGCTTCACAGTGTCAATATGTGGCACCGCGTCAACAAGCCGCTGCACCAGGCCGAAATAACTACTCGGAACAGGGTCAGTCGGCCACAACCGGACTATGACGTTCTTCATGGCAGCGCCGGATATCCTATGCAGCTCAGCCACTGGGACATTTGTTCATTCAGCAATAGAGGGCGCTGGGACGCGCCAAATTGTGACCAGAAAAGCTTCTCCGTTGCATACCCCTCTTGTGCGTGGTAAAACGCGCCCCATCGGAAGAACTCTTCGGCAAGTCTAAAAATTTGTCCGGAGAACTCCACACGTGGTTAAGCTGAGCATAGTTCGGATCGCCGAACTTAGTCTGCAGCAAAAAGGGCTTGCCAGCCAAAATATCCACAGCTTGCCGAATCTCCTCACGGACCGCTCTGGATTTAGACCGCACTTCTCTCGCCTCTCGTAAGGCCTTGTCAAGTTCAGCCATTTTGGCTTCATTTTCTTTCTCAAGAAGTTTACAGCGGCTAGCCGCATTCCCTAATTCATGCGCCATGGTGGACATCTTCTCCTGGTCTTGGCGCCGCGCAGCTTGTTCAGCTTTCAACTCAGCCGATGCCTTTTCGGCGGCCGCATTACTAAACCGGGCCTGCTTCTTGGCCCAGGCTAGCTCCGCCCGAAGGGCCTCCACGGCGGTAGCACCATCTGCATTCAAGCACATGCCACATAAAACTCTTTTCAGCGTTAGGCTTAAAATACATGCACATTGGTGTAAGGAATGCTCAAAACATATACCTTGCGAGTCGTCAAGACGCGTGTTGATCAATGCAATGTCATCCTCCGCAATATCCAGCTTTCGCTGCAGTTCAGCCACTTCCGTATTTCGGGTAGCCGCAGGAAGGGAGCAGCCTGTATTTCATGTCAAATCAAGGTTAGTACCTGAGCATATCTTTTCGATCCTCCGATCTCCTCCTTTGGAAGGCAATCCAAGTCTCAGGGGCTACTGCATATACAACAGGTGCATTCTGTCAATAAAATTCCATTGGAAAAGTTACATCACAAACCTCAAAACTCCTCAGAAGGCTCGTGAAGGCCTTGTTCAACCCGCTCTTCACGGATAAAACCTTTTCGACCACCGTAACCATCAAAGCACGGTGCTCCTCCGAAACGGACGCTTGTCACAGCATGTCCGTCAGCGTTTCCGGCGCTCCTGGGTATCCGGAAACCGCCGCCGGAGTACAGCATTCCTTTGAGGGAACCCGCCCACCTGCCTCCAAAATCATCTCCGGCTATAAACCGGATAGTTCGGGGCCGTCATGCTTTATTCCCGAACCCTGGGTGACAGAGGCACTACCTTCGGGTAATGCCTTCTTCATTTCCGACACTACTTGTCGATCGGGAGGAGCCCCCTGGGACGATACCTCGAAATCATCTGCCCTGTTGGGCGAGGAGGCTGGAGAAGGCATGTCACTCTCCATCTTCTCTGGAAGAAGGTCTCCCAAGGAGGAAGACGATCGAGAAACACCAGGCGTTAACCTGCGAGGATGTACATATGTCAGAGGAGTACTTCAGTAATAAGAAAGGAATGAGGTATGATTAAAGTACCCTGCTGCACTTACAGTCTGGCCAGAGGTTTGTCCTCATCATAAAGCTCTACATCAACATCACTTGCCCGGCCCAAGCCGCCCGACGATGGTGTTTTCCCTTTCTTGGAAGGCTTCCCCTCCTGATCTTCAGAAGCGACCCTCTTCTTGCCATGGAGAGCTTCCTCTGCACCTTCGCCCTTGGGCAAAAGGGTTTCGGTTTCCCCGAACACAACATCTAATTCATCCTCAGGACAGGCATCACCTCTGGGCTCCCCGCTCTCGCCCCCGTCTGCAGACACCTGGTACGGTGTCCTAATCAGCATCCTCGTCAGCAGGGCGGTCGCAGAGTCTTCGGGAAGGGGCACCGGACACCAGATTAACACCGCTTTCTTTATCCAGTCCTGTATAGGGACGGATTGTTCAGTATCTTGTCAAGAGATGCTTGAATACAAGGTGTTTGGAGATTGAATACTTACCGAAGTGTTTGGATGATTGCAGTCAAGGCCAACATCTTCGGTGGTGTCCGGCCATCGCTCTCGCTCCCCGAAATATAATTTCCACATTCCTTCGTGTGTAGTGCCGAAGAAGTGCTGAAGAGTCCGCCACCCTTCTGGATTAAACTCCCACATACGGAGAGGTCGCCACTGACATGGCAGGGTCCGGCGGACCAGCATTACTTGAACGATGTTCACAAGATCGAGGCCCTTCTCGGAAAGGCTCCGGATGCGACTTTGCAGAGTCTGCACTTCATTGACGGATCCCCAATCCAATCCCTTATTGATCCATGAAGCAAGCTGAATTGGAGGACCGGGTCGGAACGCAGGCGTAGCCGCCCACTTGGAGCCCCGCGGCTCGTTGATATAAAACTACCCCTGCTTCCACATGCCGGAAGACTCGGCGAAGGATCCTTCAAACCAAATCGCGCCGGCAAGCTTGCCTATTATGACGCTGTCGCACTCTGCCTGCTCCTCCTCTGTCACCTGCAGCCTCACGTCAAAGGTCTTGAGCCACAAACCAAAGTGCGGAGGAGTCCGAAGGAAGGCCTCACATGTGACGATAAATGTCAAGATGAGGAGAATAGAGTCTGGGGCCTGCTCGTGGAAATCTAGCCCATAGTAGAACATGAGCGGACGAAGGGGTTAAGCGCGAACCCTAACCCATGGAGGAAGTGGGATACAAATACTACCCTCTCGCCAGATTTGGGGGTAGGAATAACCTGCCCCTGTGCAGGAAGACGATGGAGGATTTCTGGGGTCAGATACCTCGCTGCGCGGAGCTTCGCAATATCCTCCTCTGTGATAGAAGAAGCCACCCACCGGCCTTGACGGCTAGATCTGGACATGATTAGGGTTAGTGGCGATTGGAACCCAAGGGTCGGAACTTGGGGTGGCTGGGGTTGAGGAAGGAGCGAGCGCAAAGGAAGAAGACGAGTCTGGGTCCCTATATAAAGACCCCAAATACCGAGCGTCTCCACCTGGGTCTCGAAACTTACCCGTCCCCAAAGAGTTGTACCCGGGGGATGGTTGGGTTACCCACGCCTGCATTAATAAAAATCCCATGAATAAGCGAACACAATCTCTGCCTTGACAAGACGTGCCCATAAAACCGCGTCCCGAGACGTGGGGCGACGTGCTAGTCAACGGTTGGAAATAGTAACCAGGCACGTGTGATACGATGTCATAAACAGTTATCAGCAAATTGGACTCGTGGAGTATTGTATTTTCTGCAATTATATGCACAGGTCCGGACATACTTGTTACACCCGAAGACTATTCTGGAGTTCGGAAGGAGGGAACCCGCCTTGCAATGCCGAAGATAAATCTGCACGCCGGACTCCTCGTCATTGAAGCCAGGTTCAGGGGCTACTGAGGGAGTCCTGGACTAAGGGGTCCTCGGGCGTCGGGCCTGTTATTCATTGAGCCGGACTGATGGGCCATGAAGATGTGAAGGCCGAAGACTATACCCGTGTCCGGATTGGACTCTCCTTGGCGTGGAAGGCAAGCTAGGCGACCAACTATGAAGATTCCTTCTTATGTAACCGACCCCATGTAACCCTAGTTCTCTCCGGTGTCTATATAAACCGGAGAGTGTAGTCTGGATAAGAGGATACTCATTACCATATTCACATAGGCTAGACTTCTAGGGTTTAGCCATTACGATCTCGTGGTAGATCAACTCTTGTAACACTCATATTCATCAAGATCAATCAAGCAGGAAGTAGGGTATTACCTCCATAGAGAGGGCCCGAACCTGGGTAAACATCGTGTCCCCCGTCTCCTGTTACCATCGATCCTAGACGCACAGTTCGGGACCCCCTACCCGAGATCCGCCGGTTTTGACACCGACATGTGCGTAGAATTTTTTGTTTTCCATGCAATGTTTCCCAACAGTGGCATCATGAGCCAGGTTTATGCGTAGATGATATGCACGAGTAGAACACAAAGAGTTGTGGGCGGTGATAGTCATACTGCTTACCACCAACGTCTTATTTTGATTTGGCGGTATTGTAAGATGAAGCGGCCCGGACCAACCTTACATGTCCACGCACATGAGACCGGTTCCACCGACAGACAAGCAACTAGTTTTGCATAAAGGTGGCTGGTGGGTGTCTGTTTCTCCTACTTTAGTTGAATCAACTTTGACTGCGGCCAATCCTTGAAGAAGGTTAAAACAACAAACATGACAAAACACCGTTGTGGTTTGATGCGTAGGTAAGAACGGTTCTTGCTAGAAGCCCGTAGCAGCCACGTAAAACTTGCAACAACAAAGTAGAGGATGTCTAACTTGTTTTTGCAGGGCATGTTGTGATGTGAAATGGTCAAGACATGATGTGATATACGTTATTGCATGAGATGATCATGTTTTGTAAAAGTTATCGGCAACCGGCAGGAGCCTTATGGTTGTCTCTTTATTGTATGAAATGCAAACGCCATGTAATTGCTTTACTTTATCACTATGCGTTAGCAATAGTTGTAGAGATGACCACGACACGACGATGGAGATCAAGGTGTCGAGCCGGTGACGATGGAGAACATAACGATGCTTTGGAGATGGAGATCAAAAGCACAAGATGATGATGGCCATATCATGTCACATATTTTGATTGCATGTGATGTTTATCTTTTATGCATCTTATTTTGCTTAGTATGGTGGTAGCATTATAAGATGATCCCTTAACTAAATTTCATGGTATAAGTGTTCTCCCTGAGTATGCACCATTGCGACAGTTAGTCGTGTTGAGACACCACGTGATGATCGGGTGTGATAGACTCTACGTTCACATAAAACGGGTGCAAGACAGTTTTGCACATGCGGAATACTCGGGTTAAACTTGACGAGCCTAGCATGTACAGACATAGCCTCGGAACACTGGAGACCAAAAGGTCGAGCGTGAATCATATAGTAGATATGATCAACATAGTGATGTTCACCATTGAAAGCTACTCCATCTCACGTGATGATCGGACATGGTTAGTTGTTATGGATCACGTGATCATTTAGATGACTAGAGAGATGTCTATCTAAGTGGGAGTTCTTAAGTAATTTGATTAATTGAACTTTAATTTATCATGAACTTAGTCCTGATAGTATTTGCAAATTATCGTGTAGATCAATAGCTCGCATTGTAGCTCCCCTTTGTTTTTGATATGTTCCTAGAGAAAACTAAGTTGAAAGATGAAAGTATAAATTATGCGGACTGGGTCTGTGATCTGAGGATTATCCTCATTGCTACACAGAAGAATCATGTCCTTGATGCACCGCTAGGTGACATACCTATTGCAGGAGCTGATGCAGACGTTATTGAACGTTTGACAAGCTCTATATGATGACTACTTGATAGTTTAGTGCGCCATGCTTTAAGGCTTAGAATCGGGGCTTCAAAAACGTTTTGAACGCCACGGAGCATATGAGATGTTCCAAGAACTGGAATTGGTATTTCAGACTTACGCCCGTGTTGAGAGGTATTAGACCTCTGACAAGTACTTTGCGTACAAGATGGAGGAGAATAGCTCAGCCAGTGAGCATGTGCTCAGAATGTCTGGGTACTACAATCGCTTGAATCAAGTGGGAGTTAATCTTCCAGATAAAATAGTGATTGACAGAGTTCTCTAGTCACTATCACCAAGCTACTAGAACTTCGTGCTTCTACTGCAAAGGAAATGGTCACTGGAAGTAGAAGTTCCCCCAATACTTGGAGGATAAGAAGGATGGCAAAGTGAACAAAGGTATATTTGATATACATATTATTTATGTGTACTTTACTAGTGTTCATAGCAACCCCTGGGGATTTGATACCGGTTCAGTTGCTAAGATTAGTAACTCGAAACAGGAGTTGCAGAATGAACAGAGACTAGTTAAGGACTAGGTGACGATGTGTGTTGGAGGTAATTCCAAGCTTGATACGATCACCATCGAACACTCCCTCTACCTTCGGGATTAGTGTTGAACCTAAATAAATGTTATTTGGTGTTTACGTTGAGCATGAATATGATTAGATCATGTTTGGTGCAATACGGTTATTCATTTAAAGTCAAAGAATAATTTTTGTTCCATTTACATGAATAAAACCTTCTATGGTCATACACACAATGTGAATGGTTTATTGAATCTCGATCGTAGTGATACACGTATTCATAATATTGATGCCAAAAGATGCAAATTTGATAATGATAGTGCCACATACTTGTGGCACTGCCGTTTAGGTCATATTGGTGTAAAGCGCATGAAGAAACTCCATGCAGATGGACTTTTGGAATCACTTGATTATGAATCATTTGATACTTGCGAATCATGCCTCATGGGCAAGATGACTAAAACTCCGTTCTCTGGAACAATGGAGCGAGCCAATGACTGATTGGAAATAATATATACCGATGTATGCGGTCCAATGAGTGTTGAGGCACGCGACATGTATCGTTATTTTCTGACCTTCGCAGATGATTTGAGTAGATATGGATATATCTACTTGATGAAACACAAGTCTGAAACATTTGAAAGTTCAAAGAATTTCAGAGTGAAGTGGAGAATCATCATAACAAGAAAATGAAGTTTCTACGATCTGATGCGGAGGCGAATATTTGAGTTACAATTTTGGCCTTCATTTGAAACAATGTGGAATAGTTTCATAACTCACGCCACCTGGAACTCCACAGCGTAATGGTGTGTCCGAATTTCGTAATCGTACTTTATTAGATATGGTGCGTTCTATGATGTCTCTTACCGATTTACCACTATCATTTTGGGGTTATGCATTAGAGACAGCTGCATTAACGTTAAATAGGGCACCGTCTAAATCCGTTGAGACGACACCATATGAATTGTGGTTTCGCAAGAAACCTAAGCTGTCGTTTCTTAAAATTTGGGGTTGCGACACTTATGTCAAAAAGGCTTCAGCCTGATAAGCTCGAACCCAAATCGGAGAAGTGCATCTTCATAGGATACCCTAATGAAATAATTGGGTACACCTTCTACCACAGATCCAAAGGCAAGATCTTTGTTGCCAAGAATGGAACCTTTCTAGAGAAGGAGTTTCTCTCGAAAGAAGTGAGTGGGAGGAAAGTAGAACTTGATGAGCTAATTCTACCTTCTCTCGAAATGGAAAGTAGTATATCAGAGAAAACTATTCCCGTGATGCCTACACCAACTAGAGAGGAGGCTAATGATGATGATCATAAAGCTTCAGATCAAGTTACTACAGAACCTCGTACGTCAACCAAAACACGATCCATACTAGAGTGGTACGGTGATCATGTCCTGGAAGTCATGTTATTAGAACAAGGCAAACCTACGAACTATGAAGAAGCTATGATGGGCCCAGATTCCGACAGATGGCTTGAGGCCATGAAATCTGAGATAGGATCCATATATGAGAACAAAGTGTGGACTTTGGTGGATTTGCCCGATGATCGGCAAGCCATAGAGAATAAATGGATCTTCAAGAAGAAGACTGACAGTGATGGTAATGTTACTATCTACAAAGCTCAACTTGTCGCAAAAGTTTTTTGACAAGTTCAATGGGTTGACTACGATGAGACTTTCTCACCCATAGCGATGCTTAAGTCTGTCCGAATCATGTTAGCAATTGCCACATTTTTATGAAATCTGGCAAATGGACGTCAAAACTGCATTCCTTAATGGATTTCTTAAAGAAGAGTTGTATATGATGCAACCAGAAGGATTTGTCGATCCTAAAGGTGCTAACAAAGTGTGCAAGCTCCAGCGATCCATCTATGGACTGGTGTAAGCATCTCAGAGTTGGAATATACGCTTTGATGAGGTGATCAAAGCATATGGTTTTATACAGACTTACGGTGAAGCCTGTATTTACAAGAAAGTGAGTGGGAGATCTATAGCATTTCTAATATTATATGTGGATGACATATTGCTGAATGGAAATGATATAGAATTTCTGGATAGCATAAAAGGATACTTCAATAAGATTTTTTCAATGAAAGACCTCAGTGAAGCTACTTACATATTAGGCATCAAGATCTATAGAGATAGGTCAAGATGCTTGATAAGATTTTCAATGAGTACATACCTTGACAAGATTTTGAAGGAGTTCAAAATGGACCAGTCAAAGAAGGAGTTCTAGCCTATATTGTAAGGTGTGAAGTCTAGTAAGACTCAAAACCCGAGCACGGCAGAAGATAGAGAGAGAATGAAAGTCATTCCCTATGCCTCAGGCATAGGTTCTATAAAGTATGCCATGTTGTGTACCAAACTTGTTGTATACCTTGCCATGAGTTTGGCAAGGGGTTACAATAGTGATCCAGGAGTAGATCACTAGACAGCGGTCAAAATTATCCTTCGAGGACTAAGGAAATATTTCTCGGTTATGGAGGTGATAAAGAGTTCGTCATAAAGAGTTACGTCGATGCAAGCTTTTACACCGATCCAGATGACTCTGAGTCTCAATCTGGATATGTATTGAAAGTGGGAGAAATTAGCTAGAGTAGCTCCATGCAGAGCATTGTAGACATAGAAATTTGCAAATTACATACGGCTCTGAATATAGCAGACCCGTTGACTAAACTTCTCTCACAAGCAAAAGATGATCACACCTTAGTACTCTTTGGGTGTTAATCACATGGCGATGTGAACTAGATTATTGACTCTAGTAAACCTTTTGGGTATTGGTCACATGGCGATGTGAACTATTGGTGTTAAATCACATGGCGATGTGAACTAGATTATTGACTCTAGTGCAAGTGGGAGACTGAAGGAAATATGCCCTAGAGGCAATAATAAAGTTGTTACTTTATATTTCCTTATTCATGATAAATGTTTATTATTCATGCTAGAATTGTATTGATCGGAAACCTAAATGCTTGTGTGAATACATAGACAAACACAATGTCCCTAGTGAGCCTCTACTTGACTAGCTCGTTGATCAAAGATGGTTAAGGTTTCCTGACCATGGACATGAGTTGTCATTTGATAACGGGATCACATCATTAGGAGAATGATGTGATGGACAAGACCCATCCGTTAGCTTAGCATTATGATTGTTCAGTTTTATTGCTATTGCTTTCTTCATGTCAAATACATATTCCTTCGGCTATGAGATTATGCAATTCCCGGATACCGGAGGAATGCCTTGTGTGCTATCAAACGTCACAACGTAACTGGGTTATTATAAAGATGATCTACATGTATCTCCAATGGTGTTTGTTGAGTTGGCATAGATCGAGATTAGGATTTGTCACTCCGAGTTTCGGAGAGGTATCTCTGGGCCCTCTCGGTAATACACATCATAAGAAGCCTTGCAAGCAAAGTGACTGAATGAGTTAGTTATAGGATGATGTATTACGGAATGAGTAAAGAGACTTGCCGGTAACGAGATTGAACTAGGTATGAAGATACCGATGATCGAATCTCGGGCAAGTAACATACCGATGGACAAAGGGAATAACGTATGTTGTCATAACAGTTCGACCGATAAAGATCTTCGTAGAATATGTAGGAGCCAATATGAGCATCCAGGTTCCGCTATTGGTTATTGACCGGAGAGGTGTCTCGGTCATGTCTACATAGTTCTCGAACCCGTAGAGTCCGCACGCTTAACGTTCGATTACGATATTGTATTATATGGGTTATGTGATTGGTAACCGAATGTTGTTCGGAGTCCCGGATGAGATCACGGACATGACGAGGAGTCTCGAAATGGTTGAGAGGTAAAGATTGATATATAGTACGATAGTATTCGGACACCGGAAGTGTTCGGGAGTGTATCGAATAATTATCGGAGTACCGGAGGGGTTACCGGAACCCCCCAGGGGGAATATATGGGCCATGAGAGGGGAGCACACCAGCCACAAGGGGTGCCGCGCCCCCCCTATGGCAGGTGGTCAAATAGGAGAAGGAGAAGAGGGGGTTCGCCCCCCTTCCTTTCTTCTCCGGTGAAAAAAGGAAAGGGGGGCGCCACTTGGGGAAACCCCAAGTAGGATTCGGATCCTACTTGGGGCGCCCCCTGGCTACCTCTCCTCCCCTCCCACCTATATATATGTGGGGAGGGGGGCGCCTAGAACACACAACATCAATTGTTAGCCGTGTGCGGCGCCCCCCTCCACAGTTTACACCCCGGTCATATTCTCGCGGTGCTTAGGCGAAACCCTGCGCGGATCACTTCACCATCACCGTCACCACGCCATCGTGCTGACAGAACTCATCTACTTCCTCGAGATCTTGCTAGATCAAGAGGATGAGGGACGTCATCGAGATGAACATGTGCAGAACTCAAAGGTGTCGTACGTTCGCTACTTGATCGGTCGGAGCTAGAAGAAGTTCGACTACATCAACCGCGTTGTCAAACGCTTCCGCTTTCGGTCTACGAGGGTACGTAGACATACTCTTTGAAGGAAATATGCCCTAGAGGCAATAATAAAGTTGTTATTTATTTCCTTATATCATGATAAATGTTTATTATTCATGCTAGAATTGTATTAACCGGAAACTTAGTACATGTGTGAATACATAGACAAACAGAGTGTCCCTAGTATGCCTCTACTTGACTAGCTCGTTAATTATAGATGGTTAAGTTTCCTAGCCGTAGACATGTGTTGTCATTTGATGAACGGGATCACATCATTAGAGAATGATGTGATGGACAAGACCCATCCGTTAGCTTAGCACTATGATCGTTTAGTTTATTGCTATTGCTTCCTTCATGACTTATACATGTTCCTATGACTATGAGATTATGCAACTCCTGAATATCGGAGGAACACTTAGTGTGCTATCAAACATCACAACATAATTGGGTGATTATAAATATGCTCTACAGGTGTCTCTGATGGTGTTTGTTGGGTTGTCATAGATCGAGATTAGGATTTGTCACTCCGATTGTCGGAGAGGTATCTTTGGGCCCTCTCGGTAATGCACATCAATATAAGCCTTGCAAGCAATGTGATTAGGGAGTTAGTTGCGGGATGATGCATAACGGAACGAGTAAAGAGTCTTGCCGGTAACGAGATTGAACTAGGTATGATGATACCGACGATCGAATCTCGGGCAAGTAACATACCGATGACAAAGGGAACACACTACAAAAAAAAGACACTTCCGTGATGATACGTGTTTGTCACAGTAGGTCACGTTTTCTGTCATGCATGTACATCCATGACAAATTTATGACAGAATCAAGATGGTCATACCTGTGCTGTCGTAGAAGTGTTCCATGACATTACGAAAATTATCATCACGGAAGTGTCCACTTCCATGACGATAAATCATGCGTCGTAGAAGTGATTTCGTCAAGGGTGACCGACACGTGGCATCCACCGTAACGGGACAACGTTAAGCTATCAGGTCCGGTTTTGGATCGGATAACCCGCTAACAGCCCGGACCAATGAGAATTGTCCACGTGTAAAATTCTCATTGGCCGGAGGAAACACGTGTTGGCTCACCGTTTGGACAGATGTCATCCTTTCATTGGACAGGAGGCGCCTATGATACGTCGACACGTGGCATGGCCCAACAGAGGCCCATTCCAGTGAAAAGGCTGGCCCGTTTGACTTGGTCAAACGATAACAGGCCGGCCCACGGAAAGCGTGTTAACGGCATGTTCGTATATAGCCCATTTACGGCCCGCTAACTCACGGCCCGTTACGGCCTACCGGAATTAAGCCCAGTAGCTTCATCTGGGCCGTCCAATATGATTCCAGCCCGTTGTAACTTCCGGCCCATGTATGGCCCATGATGTATTTCGGCCCATACGAGGCCATTTGTAACTCTTGGCCCATTAACGGCCCGTGGTGAATCTGGCCCGCAATGAACAGTGTACCGCTTTATACCCATTAACGGCCCATTATTCCATTGGGCCGTTTCCAACCCGTGTTATGTTTCGGCCTTCTCAGGGCCCATTTATTCTTGGGCTTAGTTCCAGCATTCGGTTACTTACGGCCCGTTACTCGCCTTTTCTACTTGTGGGCCAAATTCAGCCCGTGGTTACAATCGGCCCGTTAATCCGTTGGGCCGTTTTCGTAGCGTCATCAGATACGGCAGATTAACGACGGCCTGTTATGGTCGGCCCATGAACGGACGATTCCAAATATAGCATGTTTACGGCCCATAAGTCGGCCTGTTATTGGCCCATGTTTGGCCGATCGATCCTACGGCCCGGAGAAGGCCCATTGATGCTACGGCTCGTAGAAGGCCCATCGTTTCTATGGCCCTTAGAAGGCCCATTGTTTCTACAGCTCGTAGGAGGCCCATGGTAACTACAGTAAATATGGAGCCCATGGTTATTGTGGACTAGTTTTAAAAAATAGGTTATTGCGGCCACTAGCAAACCGCGGAAAAAGAACTGCACTGACCACAAGCAAACAAATAAACAAGACAACAAGGAAATAAATAAGAAAGCAACTTACGCTAGGCTATCACGGCTATTACACATATTACATCCACTGGGCATCAAAGTTCGCCACCAGTGCAAATGTAGGGAACAAAGCCGCATATCATATACACTGGTTGTCAAACTTGGCGACCAGTGCAAATAAACGCCGCAGCAAAACAAGACCAGAACTGAAACCACTTCAGAAGAGCTCAAGAAACAATATCCTGGGTACCCATAATGCTGGCAAGATTCTTAGCAAGCTTATTAACTTTCTCATGTTTGGCGCTTAAATCCTCCAGCACTTGCTGTTGCAAAAGAAAGTATGCATCTGAATTCTGCAAGGACTTCCTCAGTCCTTCGGCTTCTTGCCGCAGCACAACTGACTGATGCCTTTCAGCTTGTAGTTGAGACTGAAGAAGCCGAAGCGATTCAGGCAGCGATTTCGAAGAGCTTGTGCCAGCGGTACTGGCCAGTAAGTCGAACACTACATCAACGCAGGACTGTGGGGTTTTCTCACTGTCTGCAAGATCGTTTTTATCACCTTTCTTGGAGACCAACAGGGCTGTCTCACTATCTTGAACCTTATCTGCATTACTTTCTCTACCATTGCATAGTGGGGTGCTCTTCTCCAATATTCTGTTCGCATACTACAAGAGAAAACAAGCAGACACATCACAGGTTTAGCATGTAGTATACGAAACTCATTTGGGTAAACCGGTTCAGTAGTAAGGTGGATAGGATAACAACATGAAACAAACATATATCTATGTACTATGGTCACTGTATTGTCCATATCATTCTAGTTTATGTTGCCTAATCAAGATAGAGACACAGTTCAACTCATATATTTTTAAGACACAGCAGCATAGACAGAATATAAGTGTGAGAAACTACACAACATTGGCAACACTTGTAATGTGCATCACATGAGAACATAACTGTTTATACAGCTGAAACTGAAATCAACATAGAGCAAGACGTTAGAACAGCAATCCAGTTAAAGAAATAGGTTTAAAACATACCTGTTGCGCCATTGGAGTTTCAATTGGATCCTTCAAATTCGAAAGTAGTTGGTATGAGTAAATACAGTGATGCAACAGCAAAGGAGTATGGACCATAGCTACAGAATCTGACCTGAGAACAGTTGCTCTTCTGCTTTAAACGTGGAGTTTGGGTTCGCTGTGGTGGTCTTCGTGCTTTGGGCACTTTAGTTGCTTTACAAACTGCTCGTGTGGGGGTAATCTATGGTGGAGATGGTGCTTTGTCAACTAGAAGTGGGTTACTATCCGCTGGGGTTGGGGTTAGATGGGTTGTAGCTGGTTCTCTACCCAACGGTGTAAGTGTGCAATCTGGAAGAGTCTCAATTATGTGTGGTGGGGCTAGTTTGTGGGCCAGTACAACCATGGTTCTATCTGCATCGACGGGTAGCACTGTCTTTTGTGAAGAACGGGTTTTTGCTCCCCTAGATACTGCCATCACCCCCTCCAATTCAAATGGCTGATAAACAAGAAAAGAAATTGAACGTACAGACATTGTATGATAGACAGATGTGGTAATTCACATATATGTTGTCTAACCAAACAGGACAGCATGACACAATTTCACATATATGATGCCTAACTAAACAGGATAGCATGACACAGTTTCAGATATATGATGGATAACTTAACAGGATCTAATGACATAATTCAACATATGATGAGTATCTAAACAGGATGACATGAAAAAACTATATGATGTCTTTCTCAAATAGGTTGGGATGAAATAATTCACATACATGTTGTCTAAGTATACAGGATGGCATGATACAATTGACATAATTGATTCATATACTAAGCAGCTGGCACTCACATGTATGATCTCTAAACTAAGCAGATGGAATTCAATATTGTGCATATGATGTCTAAACTAAGCAATGCAAGACAACGTATGCATGATATGAGAAATATAAACGATGCAACTTAGAGCATAAACCTTAGGTGGGATATAGGACTGGTCATCTATCTCTGAATCCTCCTCTGAGGAGCTCTTTGTAACCATCGAGATATATGCTTCAACAGGTACCATTGACTGCTCTGAAGACCTTGTTTTCACTCCTGATTTTTCCATAACCGGCTCAAATGGCTGATACATATGAAGAGTAGTTCAATATACACAGATTGTCGACAAATGGAATATGTAATGAAAAAAAAGATGGCATGAGATAATTCACATATATGATGCCTGGCTACATGGCGGTGCATAATTCACATATATGATAACTGGCTGAAAAACATGGCATTGCATAATTCACATATCTGATATAGAAAGCAAACATGAGGCATTTACACAAAGCATGTCTAATCTAAGCAGATGGCATGGCAATGCAAGACACCATATGCATGATATGAGCAATATAACCCTGCCAAGTTAGAGCATGCACCTCGGGGAGGGGGGGAATACGACTGGTCATCTGTCTCTGAATCCTCCTCTGAGGAGCTATTTGTAACCAGCAAGAAATCTGCATCGACAGGTAGCACTGACTGCTCAGAAGACCTTGTTTTCACTCCAGATTTTCCCACGACCGACTCAAATGGCTGATTCACAGGAAGAGTAGATGAATGTATAAACATTGTTGACAAATGGAATACAATATGAAAAAAAATATGGCACGATACAATTCACATATACGGTGACTGGCTAAACAGGATGGCATTGCATGATTCACGTATATGATGCCTGGCTAAAGAAGATGGCATTGCATAATTCCCATATACTCCCTCTGTTCCTAAATATTTGTATTTTTAGAGATTTCAAATGGACTACCACATACGAATGTATATAGACATATTTTAGAGTGTAGATTCACTCATTTTGCTCCGTATGTAGTCACTTTTTGAAATCTCTAAAAAGACAAATATTTAGAAACGGTGGGAGTATGATATAGAAACCAAACAGGTAGCATTCACACAAAGCAAATCTAAACTAACCTGATGACATATAAGATGTATAATGTAAGCAATGCGAGGCGCCATATGCATGATATGACCAACATCAGCATGCCAGGTTAGAGCAAACACCTCAGGTGGTAAATAGGAGTGGTCGGCTCCCTCTGAATCCCCATCTGAACAGTTATCTTCCTTTGGAATACAATCTGGAATGGCGAGAGGGGAGCCACTTCGCCCACCATGGAGCAGCGTCTGCATGACATTATATTCCCACGCAACGGTCTTCTCTTTTTCTCTACATGTTCAGTACGATTGTGTACAATAACTGACATGCATAATAAAAAAATAGTTAGATTTTGTAAGGCCAAAGGGGTGCATGCAGAAATCAAGACTGATGGTAGCAAACGTGTGGATAGATCCAAAACTAATGATAGCAGATAGATTATAGCTTCAGTCTTAAAAAGACAGAGAATGGATCATCTACAGTTTGTTGCCCACCCAACTCCTGTAGCTGCCGGAGGTCGTGTAGCAGCAGCAGCAGCGCGAGCGAGAGCAAGAGCAAAGCAGTAGCACGAACGAGAGCAAGAGCGGAGCAGCAGCGCGACCGACAGCAATAGCAGAGAAGAGCAGCAGCACGAACGAAAGCAAGAGCAGTGCAGCAGCGTGACCGACGGCAACAAAAGAGCCGCATGGTGAGCGAGAGCCGGAGCAGCAGCAGCAGCGCGAGCGAGAGCCGGAGCAGCTACAGCTAGTGCCGGTGTGCAAATCGCCACCGAGGAAGCAACGACATGGGGGAGAGACGTCGTGGATCAAGTGGCCGGCGACGGCGCCATCGATGGAGACCCGCCATGGCTGCTCGATATCGAGCACCGGCAGCCCCATGAGATCGGTTAAAAGATAAAATGCAGCGGTGGGTGTAGAACCTCCTTGGTGGCGCCGAGTGGGCCTCGGCTTCATTAGAGGAATTGGTGAGGGTGTTGCGGTTCCGGTGGGGCAGGTCAAGACGGGACTGTGGGGATGGAGGTGGCGCGATAGACGAGGCGAACATCGGGGCAGCTCCTTGGAGGTGGAGGACGGGGCGGCTGATCCGGCGGGACGACGAGATCGACAACGGATCCTCATCCGGTGCGGTGGATGAGGGACAGCGAGCTGTTGCGGTGGACGACGTCGTCGGGGAAGAGTCTCCGGCTGGGCGGCGGTCGGGAGGCCGACGGAGGAGCGTGGGGTTTCACGGGTTTTGGCGGCCTCGATGTACGAATGGGGGGCGAAGGGGAAGGTAGGGGGAGCCATGGCTTAGGGACGCGCTTGTCCGAAATGTAGGGTAAGTTACCAGCGTACCCCCACCGATTTTGACACCGCGACATTGAGACGGCATTTCGGGTTGAGGGGTAGAAGGGGGATTTCACGTGTCTGGGCTGCGGGGCCGATTTCGGATGAGGAGGGAGTTTTCGCGCACGTCGAAATTTTGGGATAACAAGGCACGGAGCGGGTTGAAGAGGCGGGAGTTTCAAAGCAGATGAGACAGAAGATACTCGAGCTTGAAAATTTCGAGATAACAAGGCGCGGATTCCTTGTTCGGCAGAACAAACTTAACGTGTACAAAAAAACAATTCATACAAGACACAAGAGAGTCATGTCCCCTTTTACTATATTGCTATAGATGTCATTGAAAAAACTACAAGAAAAATGTTAAAAAATCGGGAGAAAAAGATTACCCTGTACAGTACCAAATCGATTCGCACTTCCCTCAGCAACAACAAAAAACAAATCAATTCCCACCAAAAGAAAGAGTCATGTCCCTTTTTATATGATTACAAATGCCAGGATCTCGAATTTCAATTTTTGAATCCACGTTATGTTGAATTCGAATATATCGTTAGGTGACCTTGCGGTTTATAATGGATGTAGTCCTACATTTTGATCTTCCATCATATATGAACATTTTACTCCACCCTATGAACATATATATTGTCGTCTACCATATGGACTAAATTTGAATCAATTTTCCTTATTTTAATACGATTGTTGTCAAGTTATACAATCATTTAAATATTATCTTCATAACAAAAAACATGCATATAGCAGTAATCATATTTCACTATGAACTACATGTACCATACGATCTCCAATTCAAATATTTGTATCCATTTTATGTTGAATTCACATAAGAGTACATTGGTCTAGGTAGCGAGAGGTTCGGGATAATCTAAACCCTGTTTTCATATGTATATTTTTTGGCTGAATTGGGACAAGTTTTGGTATAAGCTGTTGCAAAACCGGAGATTCTCTCAACAAGCCTCGTGGTTCCGAGAGGGAACTGTCACCTTTGTGTGTGAAACGATATACGCTGCCTCCCCCGTGATTTTCTTTACAGAGGCAACATAGAACTATATGAGTGCCCTGTTAAATTTTGGAATTATTCCGGGTTCGTTTGGCCTTTTTTATACATTAATTGAGTTTTTGGACATTTAATGTGCATAATCCAAATTTGAACTGCAAGCACATGCTCCAGTGCACCAAAGTTGGTTGAAAAATCACATGTGTGTCCTTGGGTGAATTTCTAGGTCCCATGCAACAAATGGCAATCAAATTCAAACATCTTGGCGTCGTGACTCGGCCGAGAACATCGAGAAACTTGGTTTTAAAATTCATGTAAATCCAAAACTCGCCTGGAAATCATGAAACTTGGCATGGTGTCATGTCATGGCACTAACATGTTGTGGTAAAAAATTGTACGATTTGGAACAAGTTTTGGTATAAGCTTCTTGCAAACTGGAGCTTCTCTCAAGAAGGCTCGTGGTTCTGAGAGGGAACGTGTCACCTTTGAGTGTGAAACGATATACGCTGCCCCCCCGTTGAGTTTCTTTATAGAGGAAACATAGAACTACATGAATGCCCTGTTAAATTTTGGAATTATTCCGGGTTCGTTTGGCCTTTTTATACATTAATTGAGTTTCTGGTTATTTGATATGCATAATTCAAATTTGAACTACAAGCACATGCTCCCGTGCACCAAAGTTGGTTGAAAAATCACATGTGTGTCCTCGGGTGAATTTCTAGGTCCCATGCAAGAAATGGGAATGAAATTCAAACATCTGGGCATCGTGGCTCGGCCGAGAACATTGAGAAACATGGTTTTAAAATTCTTGTAAATCCAAAACACACCTGAAAATCATGAAACTTGGCATGGTGTCATGTCATGGTACTACCAAGCTGTGGTAAAAAAATGGCCGAACAGGAACAAGTTTTGGTATAAGCCTCTTGCAAACCGGAGCTTCTCTCAAGAAGGCTCATGGTTCTGAGAGGGAACGTGTCACCTTTGAGTGCGGAATGATATACGCTGGCCCCCCTTGAGTTTCTTTATAGAGGCAACATAGAACTACATGAGTGCCCTGTTAAATTTTGAAATTATTCCGGGTTTGTTTGGCCTTTTTTATACATTAATTGAGTTTCTGGTCATTTAATGTGCATAATTCAAATTTGAACTACAAGCACATGCTCCCGTGCACCAAAGTTTGTTGAAAAATAACACGTGTGTCCTCGGGTGAATTTCTAGGTCCCATGCAAGAAATGGGAATGAAATTCAAACATCTTGGCATTGTGGCTCGGCCGAGAACATTGAGAAACTTGGTTTTAAAATTCTTGTAAATCCAAAACACGCCTGAAAATCATGAAACTCGGCATGGTGTCATGTCATGGTACTACCATGCTATGGTAAAAAATTGGCCGAATAGGAACAAGTTCTGGTATAAGCTTCTTGCAAACCGGAGCTTCTCTCAAGAAGGCTCGTGGTTCTGAGAGGGAACGTGTCACCTTTGTGTGCATAATTCAAATCTGAAATACAAGCACATGCTCCAGTGCACCAAAGTTGGTTGAAAAATCACATGTGTGTCCTCGGGTAAATTTCTAGGTCCCATGCATGCAAGAAATGGGAATGAAATTCAAACATCTGGGCGTCGTGGCTCGGCTGGAAACATTGAGAAACTTGGTTTTTTTATTCCTGTAAATCCAAAACACGCATGAAAATCATGAAACTTGGCTTGGTGTCATGACATGGCACCAACATGTTGTGGTAATTTTTCTGTCCAATTTGCAAAGGAGCACACATTAACAATCAACAAAGTCATTTTGGAACAGGTGTTGTCACGTTACAATCGGAAACACAAGTATTATTGAAACCGTGGGCGTTCTATTTAACATTTACGTGCAGCCATGCGTCTCTTTTTTTATTAGCTAGGAGGCGCCGTGAAGGGTAGCTATTTGAGTACGGGAGGCGTGCGATCAGACCCCTGCACGTGCTTATCGGGAGGAGAGCCCTTTGACCTCCATCTGCCGTCCACGTCTCTCCCAAGGTCTCCATTAATGGCGCCCGAGCCTCTTTTTAATGGCATGGCTATGTCTCCCTCGACTGAGATTTAAGAGAGAAAAAAGAAAATCTAAAGAGAAATTTTTGCACGGATCTTGATGTAAGATCCAATGGACCTATATAGCATCTACTGCGACTTATAGCAAGACTGATGAATATATAAGGACGATGACAGTGGATAATAATTGTCTTACATAATTAGGAAGATAATTAAAAAAGCCACATGCGGCTACGCCCGAAGGGCAAAAGAAGAAGGAAGACAACGATCAGGCTCGCTGATCTCTACTTTCTTGATGTGTTGCTGCAGGCCGCGGGGACTAGTCTCCACGGCGAGCGGCGATGAGCTCTGTCGTGTCCTAAGGATGCTGCTTGAGAGCATCCATGGATTCCTCCACCAGCCTTTGGCGCTCGATGCGGAGTATGTCATTCTCGTCCATAAGTTTCTTGACGATGACGCCAGTCCTCTTCAACAACACACTGGTCTCCTCCTGCTGCTCTGCACTTCGGACGATCTTCGCCCTCAGCAGGTTGCGCTCGGCCCGGAGCCTCTCATTGCCCTCCCTTAGTTGCCGGATGACGCCAGTAGCCTGTTCAAACGAGGCTTTCATGTCGTCCTACAACCTCGCCCAGCTGGAGATCTGATCCATCTAGCTATGGACGATCGCATGCATGCGCCTGTAAGAGTCGTCGCCTGCCCGTGGGACATTTTCCCAGGCCGCCGCGGTGCGGCGGGACATCTCTGCTGCATTCGCGGCGCGGCAGGACATCTACTGCTTCCGCGGCGCAGCCAGAGCAGCCTGCTGCACCAACGGTGCGGCGGGACCTCCGTGCTGCTTCGGCGGCACGACATGACCTCTGTGCTGCTACTTCCGTGCGGCGGGACATGTCGGCTGCTTTCCAGGCGAGGCGGGACATCTCTCGTGCTTCCGCTTCCATGCTCACCTCTCCCTGGTGGTAATCTCTCGACCCAGAATTTACGCTGGCCATGGCAGACGCAAGGGAAGGATGCTGAATGACTTGTTTGTTTTTGTGGATGAGGAGTTGAGGAGGAATGTGCAGTCATCTTGGCATAGTAGTGTTTATAACCAAATAATCCCAAAACACTTAGGCGTGGTGTATTAACTTCTACCTCGTTTCTTGTTTCTTGACATATCAACCAATAAGAGATGTGGGTGTGCATGCTTTTAATGACTTGAGACTACCAAACACGACATGCAGTGGTTAGTTCATTGCATGCAATGCTATTAATTAGCAAATAAACATTAAGTTCTCTCATTTTCCCCTCCTTGTTGGTCACGGTGACGATAGAGGGAGTAGGTTTTGATCGGTGTGAACAGGTTTGCAATTAAATATAGCATGGTAGGAGTAGTAATTTGGAATGTGATGAGACGCGCTCAAAATTTATTGACGGTTTAGTTTTGAAGTGCGGCACTATTCCCGGATGGCGTAACGTGGGCACGTGTTCTCGGCCGTGGTGTAGCATATGCCATGGTACTAGTTCTTTTTCTACTGCTGTGTACGTGCAATAACTGGCACCGTCGGATACATATCTTACGCTTATTGGGGCGTTCGACAGGAATAGCCTCGTGGCGAGCTATAGACTAGTCTTTTTTTCAGACGCGTTACACCTATCTCTTGCGACTTCTCGCATACACCATCTCTAGCTCCCTAGGTCGATGCCACCCACATACACTTGTACTCTGAGTTTAGTACGTTATACAAGAAGAGAAGAGGTGCACACACGCACTCGTCCTCTCTCACACACGCATCTGTAGCTACGAATTGTAGTGTTCTCAACCATCCGATTGGCCCTATCATAGGTTTCACGTTCCTCCTTGGCCTTGAGATAGTACTAGATGCCTTCATTTATTACTTTGTAGACTCATTTTGCATTGGAAAGCGCTATGTGATGGTAACATATTATGTTACTCTATTTGCCTCTCTCCTCATTAATTACTTGCCACCTCATCATTTTTGCTTATGTGTCATCGATGTTACTACCTATGTTACTCCCACTATGACCAGCCTTATGCGCAGAGAAATTAGGATCGGAGGGAGTACTACTAGTAGTAGTACTACTTTGATATGTCGCGTCAACTCGCACAAGTATGCAACACTTCCTGAACAAACAAGCATATAAGTTGTTATACTTACTTCTTATAAGCTGTTATACTTCTTACCCAAAGGATCTTTATACTATCCAACAGACACAAAATATCCGTTCGACTGTTGGAAATTACTTTAATTGCTGATCTATGTCGAAGTAATTGCTGCATCGCCACCAAAGCCCACCATCTCTTAAGCTAAAGTAGACCGAGCTAACCCCTATATTAGCATATTACTAAGATAAATAGAAGGCACTGTAGAATCATTTAGGACGTGAGCTTGTCAATCTGAATGTGGAGGGACACCAGCTTAGCCCCGGCCAGCAGCTTGGGCGGAACTGTGAAGAAGGTCAGCTCGTGCACGGTGACGTCGTCGGGATCCTTGCTGCTTGTCACCTCCATTCCCACCTTGACGGCGTCGGTCCTGCCTTTGGGCTCCCCCGGCGGACCATTCGCCCACAGCTTGGCCATGTAGTGCGTCAGTGGGGACGACCCCGCTCTGATGCAGACGACCGACACGGCGATAGGCGCGCCGATGTCGAGCACGCCGTCGACCAAGAAAAATGCGCAGCCGTCCTCCTCCGCGAACAGCAAGAGCCGTGGCTCCGACAGTGGCACTTGTAGCTGGAGCACCTTGCCGTACTAGATCCTGTGCACGGGCATGGGATGCACGGTGCTGATGTGGTGGGAGAGCACCGGCGGCGGGCCTTCGTAGCCGCAGACGGGCACGGGGCATTTGCAGGGCACGAGCGGACACACGCTCTGGTGATCAGCGAGCTTGTGGTAAGTGATGTAGAGCCCACAGCCTTTGTGCGGGCACTCCACCCTCACCGAGGAGAGGACGGCGTCCACCGTCGTGTTCCGCACGTCGAAGCCACCGCCGCGCTCGCACTTCTGGCACTGCCGCTGGTTCCCGGGGCGCTCGACGCGGCAGTCAACGCAGGCCAGGTGCCCTCCCTTGCAATGCACAAATCAATCGAACAACACATCAATCAAGAAACCTGCACCTTGCTCGATCAGCCGAATGGAGGAGGTGTATTCGAACCTCATACACTGGAGGCTTCAAGGCGCGGAGGCACAAGGGGCAGTGGAGCAAGGTGAGGTCCATCGAGACCATAGAGAGCTCCATCGTCGGGTCCTGTTCCGTCTGCATGATCTCGTCCTCCTCGTGCACAACCATCCCTCGCTTTATTAGGGCCGGGGCATTACAAAGATTTACCGTCACATATTCATACTACTTCAAGGTGCATTAAATCAACACATGCAAGTATCAAAAGGAGAGTCACGGCATGCATGCATGCGTTGTAATTAATGCATCGGTAAACGCAAATTATTGAAATATATCGAGTGCAGTGCTTTGATGTGTCGCGACAACTCGTACAAGACCGAGAAGTTTGATTAGTACAACGCCCTCTCGCCTTAACCGCACCTGCCTTTGGCTGCATGACAGGTGGGCCCCCCACCTGTTGGGCCCACCTTTCATAGACGCAAAGGCAGGAGCAGTAAGTCAATGAAGCTGCGTCCATCCCTCGCCCATGAGCGTGGTGGCTGGCAGGACTAGGAGAAGCTTTCTTTCGCTACACGCTCTCCCTCCCGCACGCGGTGGACATGTAGCAGTTCAATCGGTGTTAGATGGCCAGAAGCATACTGTAGTACTCCTCCACTGCAGTAGTACTCCATCATTGTTCGACTTCCCGAAGAGGCGAAGAGCCAGGCGCAGCCCTGACGCTCGTGTGGCAGTTTCATGTGTAGAGTAGTCTAGGATAGCGTGTACCGTGCCTGTAAGCTTAAAATCGTTGGGGTCGGCTCCATGCTTTTTTTATTAAAATAATCTTCTGGCCCTACCTGTCATGATTCTTGTTTGCACGCTCATCTGGTCAAGACAGGAATATATATTTTAATTTGTGGTGCGGTAAATGTTAGAGGTTGCAGCAAATGGAGTATTGTACATTGCGGGTCTTTCAGGCAAGTTTAATGGCAACCATGTGGGGCCAGTGCTATGATGTGTCACGTCAACTCGTACAACGAGGAGAAGCTTGATTTTACTACTACACGCCTTCTCCCTCGCCCATGCGCGCGGTGGCTCGCAGACGAGGACAGGCTTTTGCTTATCTCTACTCCTATAAAAGACTCAGTTGGTGATGATGGTGTGTCTGCCATCCGTCATTTCTGACCATTAGATCTACATCTAATGGCTGCGAGGTAAGTTGTGGCATTTTTGCAACAATAGCCCACTTCTCTGCTCCAATTTGAAGAAAACCCCTTATTATCTTGAAAGCAACCACATCCCTCCCTCGCCTCATCAAAACAACCCGAGAAATATATTTTGAGTGAAACGTAATATATTTTTAGTGGTATATATGTATATCCAAACAAGAGCGTTTTCTTTCTGGTTTGTGAACAAGTACTATTCTACTCTGGATCCGTTGCAATGCATAGGCACATTGCTAGTAGTACTACAACAAGCTATCCCTCCCGCTCGCGGTGGACGGACATGCAGCAGTGGATTCGATACTGTAGAAGCAGTAGTAGTAACATCATTGTTCGTCTTCTCGAAGAGGCGAAGAGCCAAGCGCAACCCGAATGTGGCAGTTGCGAACCTTGGAGCACGCATATAAATAAACGAGACCAACCCGGGCTAGACTAGCCTGTTGGCATTTTTTATAGAAGAAAACTCCGTGAGCACCAAACGCTCAAGCCGAGACTTGAACCCTGGTGGGCTGGCTGCGAACTCCCGCGCCTTGCCAACTGAACTATGCTCAGTTCTCAGGAGCACGCATATAGGCAGGCTCTTGCATGAGACAAATTGCTATGTGAGCCCACTATTACTTGCTAGTATAGCCCTGTAAACCAGAAAGGAGTATTTGCCTTTCTAGAGATTTCAACAAGCCGCTGCAACTTGCCACCGGCGCCCTGAGTCGAGGAGGTGGACGTCGTCGATGGATGCGTCTCTTCTTCTTGCCTCCTGTAACCAGCACTGCATCGCCTCGTGGCCTTAATGTTTTATTAGTACTAGCAAGATGCCCGTGTGTTGCACGTAACATCAAGATTTGTAGTTTATCTTGTGAGAGAAAAGGATGAACGAGGGAAGGCCTTATTTGCAAGTGTGGAGAGGTGTGTGGGTACCTTTTTGCAAAATTTCCATAGTTTCCTTCCTATCCGTCAGATATAAATCAGACGGCCTATGTTGCAGGATGGCAGGCACACCATCATCACCAACTCTATTTTTTATAAGAGTGTAGATATAGATATTGTATAGGAGTATATGGCATTTTTATTCCAGTAGTAAAGTTTTCACTGTGAGGTGGGGCCGCAGTTGAGCAAACCGACCATCGACAAATCCCCACCCCGCCCACCGGGCTTCGGCTGAGTTTAGAATTAGAAGATAGAAATGAGGGAGAAGAGCTAGCTGTAGCATGGACGCTGTTGTCAGATGGGACTCGCGTTGATAGAATAGGAGTACTGAGCACTCGTACCTCTTTTTTAGGAAAAAGCAGTCGTATGTCTAGTACTACCACTAGTTGGGTGTGTGCGACCTATACCTGTCATCACTTTAGGTTTCCTTTTCGAACCGCAGCTACGCTTCACCGTACATATTTTTTCACGCATTTATCCTCCTATATGTACTCCTAGGCTATTTCCACGTGCTCCCTTTCGCCGACATGTGGGACATAGAGCATCTGGGTCGTAGTGCATGCATGACTCGGAGCATATGTCGGGATACTTTACATTTCAGACCTCACGAATTACATGCAAACCCCCTGCAGAAGAATAAATAAATAAATGAATTACTACATGAAATCGGATTATTTTCGTAGAAACCAGAGCACGTTCATTAAATATTGGACATAACACGTTTATAAAAACTACCGGACCTAAAACAGTCTAAGGGCCTCTTTGATTCGCAGATTACATAAAACACAGAAATGGGGAAAGTATGATGGCGATGAACCAAGACGAGGAGAACTCTAACTCAGTTAGAGGTTAGAGTTAGATTCTAACCCTGAACCAACTCTAAACCAAAGAGGTGTATGGATGACAATAAATGTTCTTTCTCAATCATTTGACTACTTTCGACCCTATTTCTGCCGGATTTGGTGTGGCCGGCTCTTGTGTGGCCTCTGCCCGCTCACAATTGACATAAACGAACCATCTTTACAAATCAAGCATGCAAAACATGATAAATTTTACTTTGTCCATACAATTGAGATATCCCACTTAATCATACAAGTCCTCGATCAAGCTTCACAAAAAAATACACTCCATGAAACAAAGCATGAGCTAACTCATCACGGAAGTCATTCACGACAGGGAGGGGGCCCGGAGCCCCTCACGCACCCAGGGAGGAGCTCGTCATCGTCGCTATGGAGGAAGGCTCTGTAGAGCCCAAGCCCCGGGAACCGCTCCGACGCCGGCGCTTGTGAGTTGAGGTCGACACCGGCATGGGTAGCAGGGCCACTTGCCGACAACTGCGAACCGAATCTTTGGGCCTCTAGAAATAATGCAAGCCTGAAACTGAAATACCTAGAAAGGTGAATTGAATCTTTAGGCGTCTAGAAATAATGCAAGCCCGAAACTGAAATACCTAGAAAGGTGAACTGAATCTTTGGGCCTCTAGAAACAATGCAAGCCTGGAACTGAAATACCTAGAAAGGTGAACTAATTCTTTGAGCCTCTAGAAAGAATGCAAGCCTGAAACTGAAATACCTAGAAAGGTGAACTGAATCTTTGGGCCTCTAGAAAGATTTATTACCTCCTCAAGCAGCATCAAACAATTCCATGCGTGCACCACAAATCTATACCATGTTTAATCAGGATCTACTTTTCCAAATTAGAATTAGCGCTAGAGCGAGCAAGATCAATGATATGGCTGTGAGACAGAGAAGGAACAAACAAACTCACCCCTCTCGCGATCTCCCTGGTAGATGCGCCGCCGCCGCGCAAGACAGAGGGAGAAAAACGATCGGTGAAGGGGGAGCAGGGCGAGCTTCGAAGGACGGAGGGAGAGGGTGGCCGGAGGAGGGTGGCGGAGGCCGGAGGGAGAGGGCGGCCGGAGGAGAGAGAGAGGGCGAGCGGCGGAGCGGCTCTTGGGCGGGCAGCCTGATGGGGAACAGAGAGGAGTCGTGCAAGGGGGCGGAGGGAGCGATCTGGTGCGGGCAGGGGAGATCTTTTAGTTCTCTTTTAGCGGGCCCGAGGAGAACTAACCCAATTAGAACCTCTCCACCGGGCTAGTTTTTTTAGCTGGGTTAGAGCAAACTAGCTCAAAGTAACCCCTCCTGTTTGGATGATTTGAGGCTATTTCAACCCAAACTAGCTCTAACTTAGGGATCCAAACAAAGAGGAGTAGTACTATACATGCTACAGTCTGGACCATGGCACGTTGTTTTTTATGGCCATATCAGCACGTATTTTTCTACTGCTGATTCACTGGGCTGCCGTGGTTCGCACTCCTCCGACGTGAGTAGTACCACTACTACTCCCTCTGTTCCTAAATATAAGTCTTTTTAGACATTTCAAATTGACTACAACATACGGATGTATGTAGACATATTTTAGAGTGCAGATTCACTCATTTTGCTCCGTATGCAGTCACTTGTTGGAATCTCTAGAAAGACTTATACCGCATGATTCTTTGCTCCTTCTTACTACTACGTACTACTTCACCGACATGTGGGAGAGCCAGCAGCATCCTGCATCCAGGTCGACGTAATACGTGTCATGCACCAGATTAGAGTGCGGAACGGAAGGGGGGCATCACCCCGGTCGTACCGCCAGTAATTCATGACTATAGTGAGTAGTCATATCACAAGTCTTTCCAGCAGTAACACGTCGTCAAATCACACAGCCCGACCTTTCCAGCGGTAAGTAAGTTGAATCCGCTACTCCCTCACCCTCCTCGCCTCTCTGTCAAACCTCCTAGGCGAAAATTGCCGCGCGTACTGCCCGGGAAAAGCCCCGCCCTCAACTTTTAACTACGCGAAAATAGTTTGAGCTTGTTCGTTCTATATAAATACTAGTACTATATGTTTATTCACCCGTGGGGTTGTTCAATGAATGGAGGGCTGGAGAGCACAAGTGAACAATAACTACTACTAGTAGTAGTAAGTAGGAGTCGTACAGTTAGTCACCTTAAATAGAGAGTTTCTTTTCTTTAATGCCACGTACACAAATTGAAACGCTTGTTGTGGAGAGAAAAAGATAATCACTCCACTATATATGTATGCAGGGGCCTGAGTGCTTGCTTTACTAGGGTTGCTCTCTTCATTCTCTCATCCTCTCCAGATATAAACAAGACAGCGGTAGCGACATTTTTTCTCTGCTCACCGCTGGTCACAGATCCGGCCGGATCCCTTCGGCTGGTGTGTGTAGAGGACTAGGTGCATCATTCACGCGGTCATCGCCGACGAGGGAGGAAACCCACAGCTGCAGAGGGGCCCGATCCTCTGCCCGTGCCGTTCTCTCCGACACAGCGCCGTCTCGGGAGGTCCTCCGACCCTTCTTCCTCCCTGTCGTATTGTGCGCAGATCTGACCTGCCGCCGCTGACATCCCGATGACCCTCGGGTATAAGTTCTTCGAAAGCGGCCTTGCTCTACTGCCCCAGCTCCCCACGTGTCTGCATGTGCATATTTTTCTACTCCCATCAGCTCTTCCAAAGCCACCTAAATTTTTAGTATTATTAGAGGTAAAGCTACTTCATGCATTCGAATCTAGGACTTTGTTCAAACAACGAAGAAAGGGGGAAAGTTGTAGCATGAATCTAGGACTTGATTCAAAGAGGAAATAATATGGTGAAAGTAGTAGAGACCGGATACCCAACCGGTCTCTTGGTTGAAAAGGGAAATAATGGGAAAACGCAGTACAAACTGGATAAGGAACAGATCTATTATTGGTTGAAAAAAGGATAGAAAGTGGCGGCTGGTGGACAAGTCAACAGAGTATGTCCAGGATTAGATTTGTTGCCCTCACATAGTACAAGGTCTCCAGGATTAGAAGTGTTGCCCTCACATAGTAAAAGGTCTCAGGATTAGATTTGCTGCCCTCATGTAGTAAAAGGTCTCCAGGATTAGATTTGCTGCCCTCACATAGTAAAAGGTCTCCACGATTAGATTTGCTGCCCTCACATAGTAAAAGGTCTCCAAGATTAGATTTGCTGCCCTCACATAGTAAAAGGTCTCCAAGATTAGATTTGCTGCCCTCACATTGTAAAAGGTCTCCAGGATTAGATTTGCTGCCCTCACATAGCATGAACAAACTCGGCATCACCTCTTTATGCCTCCTTGTAGGTACATTGTGCTGATGCGTCCACTGTCGCATGTTCTTATACCAACCTTTTGCTGTTGTTGATGTAAGGGCGCATGTAAAATGAAGCGATCACACTGTTACCTTAGGGACAGGTCTAACCAGTGTTATTGTTAATCTAATGCCTCCAGTGATAAGATGCAATTAAACTGTGTTACAAATGGTACTCCTGCTGTTTTCGCCAGTATGATAAGTAAGTTGCTCCTTTACGCTGCTGAGTGTCCTGGTGTCCCCACGGTCCCATGCCCTTAAACCAACTCTTTAGCTGTTGTTGATTTACTGTATCTGGTAAACAAGCAATGCCACCATTAAAGTAATCCCATATTTGATGAATGTCATTGTTGATCGTAATGCTTCCGGTAACATGAAGCATTGCTGACGTTTTAAAATTTCTACTGTCCTTGCGTGATTGCCATGAACATAATTAAGATGCTTCTTTTCATTTCGTGTATGTTTCGTATATTCTTATTGACCAGCAACTGTTTACTTTCTATCTTTTTGTGTAGATAGGGATATCCATTTCACCTTGTTGCTATTGTGACCTTTTGGTGAACTGCACAAAACACCTTTTTTGGAATGAGTGTCTTGTGCAGTTCAACTAAAATTTCACGTGGGCAACATCTCTCAATTTTGGTGGAACTGCACAAAATGGTGATTGGAGTTTCCAAAATCCCCGTCAAGTTCTGCTGGTAATCTCGTGCAACATTTTATTAGCCTTTGCAAGATGAGCCGTCACTGTCACCACAATGGCACTTTATTTTAGTGGAACTGCACAAAAGGATAAGCAAATTATAGTTGCACCTTACATGAGCCGGACAGCCAACCTTAATGTTCCTCAATTTTAGTGCAACTACTAAAGAAGAACCTGCCAGCTCACGAGAGCAAGTACTTCTTGCTAGCTGAATGATGCAATCTTTGCTTCATTTCAGGTGAACTGCAGAAAAAGGCGCATGAATTGAATCATGGAACTCCAGGCAGGCCTCATCCTAGTGGATCTGCAAGTTGAGTTCAAGGAGTGCCCCTATTATAGTAACCATGCTCTTCTTGTTTGTGATGTGCAAATAGGAATACTCAACTACAGATGTTGTGACGGTCAAGAGCATTCGCCAAGTTCTTCGGTTGTATGAGACGGCTAGCCAAGATGGATTTAATCTTGATATTCACTTTATCAAAAGGCTCTAATGGGTTGGTTCTGAATCTTGCAAGCTGGGAATCAATGAGATGTGTAGGCATATTTGTTGTACTTATTATTTGAATCTTATTTGTTGGTTATGAATCTTGCAAGCTGGGAATCAATGAGATGTGTAGGCATCTTTGTTGTACTTATTATTTGGATCTTATTTGTTGGTTCTGAATCTTGCAAGCTGGGAAACACAGCATGATGATGCAGAGGACAAGAACCATAACAAACAGTTCAAACTTGGTAGTATTATCTGTGTGAAAGTGCGACAAATGTGCTGATTGTGTGCGTCCTGAGAATAATAATTCTAATTGTTTTGCATGTTGATCCTGTGGCACTGATAGAACGAGCCAATGCATTGCTTGTGTTAAGTATAAATTCCTATTAAAGCTAATTAAATTTAAGTAAAGTTACCACTAACTCTTGTTATTACAGTACCAATACAAACCCGCTCGTGAACCGACGTGTGGCTGGAGTAGGTTTCTTAATGGAGGCGTTTGAATGCGCCGAGGGTGCATCTTCTGTCGGGCGTTCAACGGGCGAGGGAGAGGTAGTAACTGTTGTCGCCTGTACACACTCAGTTTACTGTTGAATCTAGTTCCCAAGAGCTGAAAAATGAACTGCTGTCACCGCCTACCCACTCGTTCACTTGAAGAGACTCCAATGGCGATCCGAGGGGTGAGCGTGCTAGATATGGACTTCAGCAAGGAGTTCCCCTTTGAGTTTGTTGTTCAGTCCAATGGCTGCACCAAGTTCAATGTGATGTACACCAACGATCCGGACTCGGTGAAGCTCTGCCTCGCCGTTCAAGCAGTACCTACAGGACGAGAAAGCACAAGGTCACAGGAGTAGACCTTGTGCCCATCCATTCGTCTCCTGACAGGGACCAACGGATCACCGTCGCCCAGGTATGTGTGCAGGACGAGGTTCTCATCTACCACTGCTGTAGGGTCATCAGAGGTTCTGGAGCATTCGCCCGTTTCATCGGCAGCGCCGACTGCACCTTCGCTGCGGTGGAGAGAAGGAAGAACGAGACGATTCGGCCATCTGGTGCAACAAGCTTGTCGACATCCAGAAGCAATACAAGATCATCGGCAACGGGCAGGAGAAGGACTCCGTGGTTGACCTCGCCGAGACCATCATCGACCCCTGATACGCCAACATGAAAGAAGACAACAATACCAAGGACCTGAACACATGGGAGGTACCTCTGAATCTAGCCTACATAACCTACGCGGCCAAGGACGCATATGCATGCTACGACATGTATAGGCAGATCTTGGACATGAGGGCGTGTGTGCTTCCCGTAACCGACAAGTACACGGACAGCCGCAGCGTCATGATCAAGCATGCCAGGAAGGTCTAGATGTTGTACTTTATCTGTTTATAAGCACCTTTATCATCTGAGTGTTTCATGCATTAGCCTATGTGTCGTAATTATCTGTTTTGTCCGAAATATTTCTTTTAAGAACCCATTAACCTGTTTGCTTTTCTTAGTGGCTATTTGGTTATGTACGTAACTAGTTCACTTGTCCGTTAAAAAAACTAGTTCACTCGGCTGCCGTGCTTTGAATCTCCTTCCTCCCAACATATTCCCCTTCTCAGGTGGACCCAGCAGGTCTCGTACACAGACATATGGGACCAACCACCTATCCATTTGTATTTCTTTATTTTGTTCAATCTTTCGTCCTCTTCCTATAAAGCGGCTGGCCATCATAGCCTATGGCGTTGGCCAGGTCATCCGTCTACTCCCACACATTGTCCGGCGGCGACAGCTCCATCGGCCCACCATGCACCCGAACAAGTCAACCCTCGTACTCCCCTCCGCCTGCGTCTTCCCCCGCTCCGGTTCATTTGGTCCGAGGTCTCGACGTCGTCCTCCGCCTTGGTGCTCTCGCTGCGGCGCCGCCGTCTGTCGTTCCCAGCATGGTCAGCAAAATAAGAGGAATTAGGAGACAACTGTTCGTCGAGAGGCTGACAGTCCCGAGCCCACCAGGTCCATGGCCTAGGTTTTGTTGTTTAACATGGGCAGCCCACGACATGTTTCAACATTTTTTGGATCCAGCAGGTATCAATCGGCCTCTGGGCCTCCCAACCTAGCTTGTCTATAACATCTGCAGCCCAAGTTATGTTTGTTTTTTCAAGACGACGCACAACTCAGTTCTATTTTTCTATAAGAATGCAAAACTGAACCTATGTTTTCTATAAGAATGCAAAACTGAACCTATATTTATATATTATTATAATATATATATATATATATAATGAAAACAACATAAGGTTCCGTTAAACCTGTCATTTGTCCAACCATTTTATAGACCTTCCCACTTCCTTTATTTTTCGTTTTCACTAATCCTATATCTGAATTTTCTCCCACTTTCTTTTTTGATGTAAACTGAGTTTTCTCATAGTACTTTTCCCTAGAACCAACTCAACTGTCCCACGTCTAGCCTAAAAAATAATAATACCCCACGTACTATTAACTCATCAAATTAAAATGATATTTTATTTCGTAAGTTGAAAGTTCTTACAAAATAATAATAATAATTGTTTATATATAACTTGGCAAGTTAACTCCTAGTGATTGCGTACATAAGCTTGCAAAGATTTTACTGACCAATGTAGTAAGATACGTGCAATCATTTGTTTATGTTTTTATAACATTTCTCCGTCCAGCCCAACATGATATTTTCACCCAGCCCAGCAAGTCCGCGGATTTCGAGAAAAATGCAAATGGGCTTTAAATTCTACCATATATATAAACGGGTTGCATAGATGCTACATCATTGTTTCACCTAGCCCACCAAATGGACTAAAAAACAAATGGACTGGCTGACATGTGGGCCAGTAGGTCGAAGCCTAAGAAGGCGTTGGATTTACATCCAACGGCCGGCATTCTTCTTCAATCTCTCGTCTTCTTCCCCCAGCGCTGCCGGGACCGCCTGCTCCAGCCTCCGACGTCCAGCAGCATTGTTTTGCGTGCCTCAGCGAAACGCTACCCCGCCGACGGCTAGGCCATCCCTCCACTCTGCACTTCCTGTTATTCTCTGCCGAGTGTAGGCCCACCCCGCACCCGAACCAGACAAGTTTCCCACTCCTCTCCGTCTGCGACTCCACTGCCGCGTCTTCCCCATCTCCGGGTCGTTCCAGTCTGGGGCCTCGCCGTCGTCCACCGCCTCGGTGCGCTCGGCGCGGCGTGGTCAACATACGAGAGTCATCAGAAGAGGACTGTACGTGGAGAGCCTGACGGCTGGGACCCACGAGGTCCATGGTCGCACGCAAGGAAAGTTCCTCCCTATTAAGCTGTTTCCTCTCCCTGACAGCTGGGACCCACCGGCTGTATCTTCGCACGGAAGGAAGTGCCTCCTTGTTATGCGAAAAAAACCATTCCTCCCGATGACAGCTGGGACCCGGCAGATTTGGTGGCTGGCTTGTGGGCCTACTAAGCAGACGTGTACGCAGGGCTTTATCAACTTAATCAACAAATGATTCTAGCAGCTGGACCGTTGGATCTTAATCCAACAGCTATGCTCCTTCTTCAACCTCTGTTCTTGCTCCTATCTCCCGTGGGCGGCAGTGCTGTCACGCACCTGAACCAGTCAAGTTTCCCACTCCTCTCCATCTGCAACTCCACTGCCACGTCTTCCCCATCTCCGGGTCGTTCTAGTCTGGGGCCTCGCCGTCGTCCACCGGCCTTGGTGCGCTCGGCACGGTGTGGTCAACGTGGTCAACAACCAAGAGTCATCGGAAGATGACTGTACGTGAGAGGCTGACAGTGGGGACGCACCACGCCCATGGACGCATGCATGCAACTGCATCCTTTTTACCCTGAAAAATAACGTTTTCTCCCCCTGACTGCTGGGACCCACCAGCTACATCTTCGCACGCAAGGAAGTGCGTCCATATTACAGGCAAAAAAATGATTCACCCCCCTGACTGCTGGGACCCACCAGCTACATCTTCGCACGCAAGGAAGTGTCTGACAGTCGGGACCCACCCGGTCAAAGCGTACGTAGCGTTGTCATTCTGGTCACGAACATGTACGTACATACTGGTCGATGTAGAGGCGCGCCCGTGTGGTAGTAGAGGCACGCACGTAGCATGTACACATACGTACAGCGGCCAGGGTGCAAAAAAGTAAATACAGTCACGTACGTACATACGGGCGGGGTCTCGAACGTCTACTCGCGCATACGTACGGCCAGGGCTCGTGTACATGGCTGTGGCTGGGTCGGAACGGAGAAACTGCGTCGTCGTCGTGTTCATGTGGAGGCAACGGAATGCGTCGTGTTCATGGGGAGGCAACAGAACGCGTGCTGTTCATCGGGAGCGAACCGGCTTGGACGAACACGCGATGGAAACGAGGCCTGGCGTACCGGGGAATGGAGGAAACGGCCTTGTGTTGACCGGCCACGGTGGAAACGGGATCCTGTTGATCGGGAGGGGTCTGGCGTATCGCAAAACGGAGGAAACGGACCTCCTACGGTCGAAACGGGGTCCTGTTGATCGGGAGGGGTGTGGCGTACCGTAAAACGGAGGAAACAGACTTGTGTTGGAGCGCTATGGTCGAAACGGGGGTCCTGTTCATCGGGAGGGGTGTGGCGTACCGCAAAACGGGACTCCACGGGATACTGTTCATCTCCACCACGACCTCCTCTAGCCTCCACGGGCTCCTGTTCATCCACCGTCGACCTCCTCCAGCCTCAACCTGCGACTGTTCATCCACGGGCTCCTGTTCATCCAGCCTCCACCGCGCGCTCCTCCACCGGCTACTGTTCAACCAGTCCTCTCCACGGGGGTCCTGTTCAACCACCCCTCCACGGGCTACTGTTCATCCAGCCCTCCACCGGCTACTGTTCAACCAGCCCTCCACCGGCTCCTGTTCAACCAGCCCTCCACGGGGTCCTGTTCATCCAGCCCTCCACGGAGTCCTGTTCATCCACCGGCTCGATCGATCGGGGTACTGTTTATACAGCGGCAACGGCCTCTACTACCACGGGTTCCTGTTCATCCAAACCCCCCAACAACGCTCACTGTTCATCCAGAGGCAGCATCGATCGGCTTCAGTTAGCAGCAGTAGCGAAGGAATCGCTCGATCGGCTTCAGTTAACAGCAAGGGATCGATCGATCGCTCGGGTTCAGTAACGCGTAGCCTGCAGTACAATCGCTCGGGTTCAGTTAGAGCCCAACGCCTTCCTCTGGTTCAGTTAGAGCCCAACGCCTCGCACACACGCACGTAAGTACGAGAGAAACACGCATCGCTCGGCCCCCGACCAGCCACCGTCACCGGGAACTCCCGATATTTTCCAAGCCCTCGCTTCTACCACGGTTTTTTCCGTCATGGACGGCCCAAAGAATGTCATGCAGCTGTGTCTCCGGCCCGCCCAGGACGAAAAGCCCATTTTCTGTCATGATTTTTTGTCATAGAAGTAGGACCCCACCACATCTATGATGATACCGGGTTTTGTCACAATTATTGTCATAGAAGTGTCATAAGTGACATAATTTTTTTCGTTCGGCCCAAAATGTCACGGATGTGTCTTTTTTTGTAGTGACAACGTATGTTGTTATGCAGTTTGACCGATAAAGATCTTCGTAGAATATGTAGGAGCCAATATGAGCATCCAAGTTCCGTTATTGGTTATTGACCGGAGATGTGTCTCGGTCATGTCTACATAGTTCTCGAACCCGTAGGGTCCGCACGCTTAACGTTTGATGATGATTTGTATTATGAGTTATGTGATTTGATGTACCGAAGTTTCTTTGGAGTCCCGGATGATATCACGGACATGACGAGGAGTCTCGAAATTGTCGAGACATAAAGATTCATATATTGGAAGACTACATTCGGACACCGGAATGGTTTGGGTCGTTTCGGATAAGTTTCGGAGTACCGGGGGTTACCGGAACCCCCCACCCCCACCCCGGGAAGTTATTGGGCCACATGGACCTTAGTGGAGAAGAGAGAGGGCCGGCCAGGAGGTGGCGCGCGCCCCCCTTGCCCCAATCCGAATTGGACAAGGGGAGGGGGCGGCGCCCCCCTCCTTCCTTCTCTCCTCCTCCTCCTCCCCCCTTCTCCCACTTGGAATTGGAAAGGGGGGCGAATCCTACTAGGTTTGGAGTCCTAGTAGGACTCCCTCCCATGGCGCGCTTCCCCCCTTGGCCGGCCTCCTCCTCCCCCTCCTTTATATACGTGGGGAGGGGGCACCTAGAACACACAAGTTGATCTTTTAGCCGTGTGCAGTGCCCCCCTCCACAGTTACACACCTCGGTCATATCGTCGTAGTGCTTAGGCGAAGCTCTGCGCCGGTAACTTCATCATCACCGTCGCCACGCCGTCGTGCTGCCGAAACTCTCCCTCGGCCTCAACTGGATCAAGTACAAGGGACGTCATCGAGCTGAACGTGTGCTGAACACGGAGGTGCCGTACGTTCGGTGCTAGGATGGGTCGGATCATGAAGACGTACGACTACATCAACCGCATTGATAAAACGCTTCCGCTTTTGGTCTACGAGGGTACGTGGACACACTCTCCCTGCTCGTTGCTATGCTTCTCCTAGATAGATCTTGCGTGATCGTAGGATGTTTTTTGAAATTACTGCGTTCCCCAACAGTGGCATCCGAGCCAGGTCTACGCGTAGATGTTATATGCACGAGTAGAACACAAAGAGTTTTGGGCGATAATAGTCATACTGCTTACCAGCAACGACTTACTTTGATTCAGCGGTATTGTTGGATGAAGCGGCCCGGACCGACATTACATGACCGCGTTAATGAGACTGGTTCTATAGACGTGCTTCGCACACAGGTGGCTAGCGGGTGTCAGTTTCTCCAGCTTTAGTTCAATCAAGTTTGACTATGCCCGGTCCTTGTTGAAGGTTAAAACAGCACACTTGACGAAAAATCATTGTGGTTTTGATGCGTAGGTAAGAACGGTTCTTGCTAGAAGCCCATAGCAGCCACATAAAACTTGCAACAACAAAGTAGAGGACGTCTAACTTGTTTTTGCAGGGCTTGCTGTGATGTGATATGGTCAAGACGAGATGATATATAAATTGTTGTATGAGATGATCATGTTTTGTAAAAGTTATCGGCAACTGGCACGAGCCATATGGTGTCGCTTTATTGTATGAAATGCAATCGCCATGTAATTGCTTTACTTTATCACTAAGCGGTAGCGATAGTCGTAGAAGCAATAGTTGGTGAGACGACAACGATGCTACGATGGAGATCAAGGTGTCAAGCCGGTGACGATGGTGATCATGACGGTACTTTGGAGATGGAGATCAAAGGCACAAGATGATGATGACCATATCATATCACTTATTTTGATTGCATGTGATGCTTATCCTTTATGCATCTTATTTTCCTTAGTACGGCGGTAGCATTATAAGATGATCTCTCACTAAATTTCAAGGTACAAGTGTTCTCCCTGAGTATTCACCGTTGCTACAGTTCGTCGTGTCGAGACACCACATGATGATCGGGTGTGATAAGCTCTACATTCACATACAATGGGTGCAAGCCAATTTTGCACACGTAGAATACTCGGGTTAAACTTGACGAGCCTAGCATATGCAGATATGGCCTCGGAACACTGAGACCGAAAGGTCGAGCGTGAATCATATAGTAGATATGATCAACATAGTGATGTTCTCCATTGAAAGCTACTCCATCTCACGTGATGATCCGACATGGTTTAGTTGATATGGATCACATGATCATTTAGATGACTAGAGAGATGTCTATCTAAGTGGGAGTTCTTAAGTAATATGATTAATTGAACTTTAATTTATGGGACAATTGCATTTTTACCCCTAGTTGGTTCCTACCCACGGGTTTTGCCCTTACTTTTCGAGCTTGCTCAGTTTTGCCGTTACTTTTTCCGTCGAGGTCCCTCGAATGCCCTTTGACCGTTTGACAAAAACTTTGAAAATTCATTAGTAATTCATATGAACACAGAAAAATGCAAATAAGATATCAAAATGTTCAGATAAACATTACCTTTATGTGCATATCATTTGCATTCAGGACAAAAGCATCGTTTAAACTACCTGAGGTAGTTAATGTTATTAACATTATTAAAAATAAAAAGGTATAAAAAATATATTTTTCATGAATAAAAATTACGTGCAAATGTAGGTGATGTTTTCTGAACATCCTGATATCTTATTTGCATTTTTCTGAGTTCGTCTCAACTTGTTATGAAGTTTCCAAATAATGGTCAAAGTCGTTAGAACATTCATAACAAGATGATATGAACTCAGAAAAATGAAAATAAGATATCTGGATGTTCAGAAAACATCAGTTACATTTGCATGTAATTTTTTTCATGAAAAAAATATTGTTTATACCTTTTTATTTTTAATAATGTTAATAACATTAATTACCTTAGGTAGTTTAAAGGGTGCTTTTGTCCTGAATGCAAATGATATGCACATAAATGTAATGTTTATCTGAACATTTTGATATCTTATTTGCATTTTTCTAAGTTCATATGATTAGTTATGAATTTTCAAAGTTTTGGTCAAACGGTCAAAGGGCATTCGAGGGACCACGACGGAAAAAGTAAGGGCAAAACTGAGCAAGCTCGAAAAGTAAGGGCAAAACCCGTGGGTAGGAACCAACTAGGGGCAAAAATGCAATTGTCCCTTAATTTATCATGAACTTAGTACCTGATAGTATTTTGCATGTCTATGTTGTTGTAGATCAATGGCCCATGCTATTGTTCCTTTGAATTTTAATGCGTTCCTAGAGAAAGCTAAGTTGAAAGATGATGGTAGCAACTACACGGACTGGGTCCATAACTTGACGGTTATCCTCATTGCTGGACAGAAGAATTACGTCCTGGAAGCACCGCTAGGTGCAAGACCCGCTTCAGGAGCAACTCCACACGTTATGAACGTCTGGCAGAGCAAAGCTGATGACTACTCGATAGTTCAGTGTGCCATGCTTTACGGCTTAGAACCGGGACTTCAACGATGTTTTGAATGTCATGGAGCATATGAGATGTTCCAGGAGTTGAAGTTAATATTTCAAGCAAATGCCCCGATTGAGAGATATGAAGTCTCCAATAAGTTCTATTGTTGCAAGATGGAGGAGAATAGTTCTGTCAGTGAACACATACTCAGAATGTCTGGGTACCACAACCACTTGACTCAACTGGGAGTTAATCTTCCTGATGATAGTGTCATTGACAGAGTTCTTCAATCACTGCCACCAAGCTATAAAAGCTTCGTGATGAACTATATATGCAAGGGATGAACCAGACAATTCCCGAGCTCTTCGCAATGCTAAAGGCTGTGGAGGCAGAAATCAAGAAGGAGCATCAAGTGTTGATGGTTAACATGACCACTAGTTTCAAGAAAAAGGGTAAAGGGAAGAAGGGGAACTTCAAGAAGAACGGCAAGCAAGTTGCTGCTCAAGTGAAGAAGCCCAAGTCTGGACCTAAGCCTGAGACTGAGTGCTTCCACTGCAAAGGGACTGGTCACTGGAAGCGGAACTGCCCCAAGTATTTGGCGGATAAGAAGGATGGCAAAGTGAAAGGTATATTTGATATACATGTTATTGATGTGTACCTTACTAATGCTCGTAGTAGCGCCTGGGTATTTGATACTGGTTCTGTTGCTCATATTTGCAACTCGAAACAGGGGCTACGGATTAAACGAAGATTGGCTAAGGACGTGGTGATGATGCGCGTGGGAAATGGTTCCAAGGTCGATGTGATCGCCGTCGGCACGCTACCTCTACATCCACCTTCGGGATTAGTTTTAGACCTGGATTATTGTTATTTGGTGCCAGCGTTGAGCATGAACATTATATTTGGATCTTGTTTGATGCGAGACGGTTATTCATTTAAATTGGAGAATAATGGTTGTTCTATTTATATGAGTAATATCTTTTATGGTCATGCACCCTTGCTGAGTGGTCTATTTTTGTTGAATCTCGATAGTAGTGATACACATATTCATAGTATTGAAGCCAAAAAATATAAGTTTAATAATCATAGTGCAACTTATTTGTGGCACTGCCATTTAGGTCATATTGGTGTAAAGCGCATGAAGAAACTCCATGCTGATGGGCTTTTGGAATCACTTGCTTATGAATCACTTGATGCTTGCGAACCATGCCTCATGGGCAAGATGACTAAGACTCCGTTCTCCAGAACTATGGAGCGAGCAACAGACTTGTTGGAAATAATACATACTGATGTATGCGGTCCGGTGAGTGTTGAGGCTCACGGCGAGTATCATTATTTTCTGACTTCACAGATGATTTGAGCAGATATGGGTATATCTACTTGATGAAACATAAGTCTAAAATATTTGAAAAGTTCAAAGAATTTCAGAGTGATGTGGAAAATCATCGTAACAAGAAAATAAAGTTTCTACAATCTGATCGTGGAGGTGAATATTTGAGTTACGAGTTTGGTCTTCATTTGAAACAATGTGGAATAGTTTTGCAACTCACGCCCCCTGGAACACCACAGCGTAATGGTGTGTCCGAACGCCGTAACCGCACTTTATTAGATATGGTGCGATCTATGATGTCTCTTACTGATTTACCGCTATCGTTTTGGGGTTATGCTTTAGTGACGGCTGCATTCACGTTAAATAGGGCACCATCTAAATCCGTTGACACGACACCTTATGAACTATGGTTTGGCAAGAAACCCAAGTTGTCGTTTCTTAAAGTTTGGGGCTGCGATGCTTATGCGAAAAAGCTTCAACCTGATAAGCTCGAACCCAAATCGGAGAAATGTGTCTTCATAGGATACCCAAAGGAGACCGTTGGGTACACCTTCTATCACAGATCCGAAGGCAAGATATTCGTTGCTAAGAATGGACCCTTTCTAGAGAAGGAGTTTCTCTCGAAAGAAGTGAGTGGGAGGAAACTAGAACTTGATGAGGTAATTGTACCTGCTCCCGAATTGGAAAGTAGTTCATCACAGAAATTAGTTCTAGTGATTCCTACACCAATTAGTGAGGAAGCTAATGATATTGATCATGAAACTTCAGATCAAGTTACTACAGAACCTCGTAGGTCAACCAGAGTAAGATGCGCACCAGAGTGGTATGGTAATCCCGTTCTGGAGGTCATGTTACTTGACCATGACAAACCTACGAACTACGAGGAAGCAATGATGAGCCCAGATTCCGCGAAATGGCTTGAAGCCATGAAATCTGAGATGGGATCCATGTATGAGAACAAAGTATGGACTTTGGTTGACTTGCCATATGATTGGCAAGCCATAGAGAATAAATGGATCTTCAAAAAGAAGACTGACGCTAACGGTAATGTTACTGTCTACAAAGCTCAACTTGTTGCGAAAGGTTTTCGACAAGTTCAAGGAGTTGACTACGATGAGACTTTCTCACCCGTAGCGATGCTTAAGTCTGTCCGAATCGTGTTAGCAATTGCCGCATTTTATGATTATGAAATTTGGCAAATGGATGTCAATACTGCATTCCTGAATGGATTTCTGGAAGAAGAGTTGTATATGATGCAAGCGGAAGGGTTTATCGATCCAAAGGATGCTAACAAAGTGTGCAAGCTCCAGCGATCCATTTATGGACTGGTGCAAGCCTCTTAGAGTTGGAATAAACGTTTTGATAGTGTGATCAAAGCATATGGTTTTATACAGACTTTTGGAGAAGCCTGTATTTACAAGAAAGTGAGTGGGAGCTCTGTAGCATTTCTGATATTATATGTGGATGACATATTGTTGATTGGAAATGATATAGAATTTCTGGATAGCATAAAGGGATACTTGAATAAAAGGTTTTCTATGAAAGACCTCAGTGAAGCTACTTACATATTGGGCATCAAGATCTATAGAGATAGATCAAGACTCTTAATTGGAATTTCACAAAGCACATACCTTGATAAAGTTTTGAAGAAGTTCAAAATGGATCAAGCAAAGAAAGGGTTCTTGCCTGTGTTACAAGGTGTGAAGTTGAGTCAGACTCAATGCTCGACCACTGCAGAAGATAGAGAGAAAATGAAAGTCATTCCCTATGCTTCAGCCATAGGTTCTATCATGTATGCAATGTTGTGTACCAGACCTGATGTGTGCCTTTGCTATTAGTTTAGCAGGAGGTACCAAAGTAATCCAGGAGTGGATCACTGGACAGCGGTCAAGAACATCCTGAAATACCTGAAGAGGACTAAGGATATGTTTCTCGTTTATGGAGGTGACAAAGAGCTCATCGTAAATGGTTACGTCGATGCAAGCTTTGACATTGATCCGGATGACTCTAAGTCACAAACCGGATACGTGTTTATATTGAATGGTGGAGCTGTGAGTTGGTGCAGTTCTAAGCAAAGCGTCGTGGCGGGATCTACGTGTGAAGCAGAGTACATAGCTGCTTCGGAAGCAGCAAATGAAGGAGTCTGGATGAAGGGGTTCATATTCGATCTAGGTGTCATACCTAGTGCATCGGGTCCAATGAAAATCTTTTGGACAATACTGGAGCAATAGCCTTGGCGAAGGAATCCAGATTTTACAAGAGAACCAAGCACATCAAGAGACGCTTCAATTCCATTCATCATCAAGTGTCGGAAGGGGACATAGAGATTTGCAAGATACATACGGATCTGAATATTGCAGACCCGTTGACTAAGCCTCTCTCACGAGCAAAACATGATCAGCACCAAGACTCCTTGGGTGTTAGAATTATTACTATGTAATCTAGATTATTGACTCTAGTGCAAGTGGGAGACTGAAATATGCCCTAGAGGCAATAATAAAGTTGTTATTTATATTTCCTTATATCATGATAAATGTTTATTATTCATGCTAGAATTGTATTAACCGGAAACTTAGTACATGTGTGAATACATAGACAAACAGAGTGTCCCTAGTATGCCTCTACTTGACTAGCTCATTAATCAAAGATGGTTAAGTTTCCTAGCCATAGACATGTGTTGTCATTTGATGAACGGGGTCACATCATTATAGAATGATGTGATGGACAAGACCCATCCGTTAGCTTAGCACTATGATCATTTAGTTTATTGCTATTGCTTTCTTCATGACTTATACATGTTCCTATGACTATGAGATTATGCAACTCCCGAAAACCGGAGGAACACTTAGTGTGCTATCAAACGTCACAACGTAACTAGGTGATCATAAAGATGCTCTACAGGTGTCCCCGATGGTGTTGTTGGGTTGGCATAGATCGAGATTAGGATTTGTCACTCCAATTGTCGCAGAGGTATCTCTGGTCCCTCTCGGTAATGCACATCAATATAAGCCTTGCAAGCAATGTGACTAATGAGTTTGTTGCAGGATGATGCATAACAGAATGAGTAAAGAGACTTGCCGGTAACGAGATTGAACTAGGTATGATGATACCGACGATCGAATCTCGGGCAAGTAACATACCGATGACAAAGGGAACAACGTATGTTGTTATGCAGTTTGACCGATAAAGATCTTCGTAGAATATGTAGGAGCCAATATGAGCATCCAGGTTCCGCTATTGGTTATTGACCGGAGATGTGTCTCGGTCATGTTTACATAGTTCTCGAACCCGTAGGGTCCGCACGCTTAACGTCCGATGATGATTTCTATTATGAGTTATGTGATTTGATGTACTGAAGTTTGTTCGGAGTCCCGGATGAGATCACGGACAAGATGAGGAGTCTCGAAATGGTCGAGACATAAAGATTCATATATTGGAAGGCTACATTCGGACACCGGAATGGTTCGGGTCGTTTCGGATAAGTTTCGGAGTACCGGGGGTTACCGGAACCCCCCCCCCCCCCGGGGAAGTTATTGGGCCACATGGGCCTTAGTGGAGAAGAGAGAGGGCCGGCCAGGAGGTGGCGCGCGCCCCTTGCCCCAGTACGAATTTGACAAGGGGAGGGGCGGCGCCCCCCCTTCCTTCTCTCCTCCTCCTCCTTCCCCCCTTCTCCCACTTGGAATAGGAAAGGGGGGCGAATCCTACTAGGTTTGGAGTCCTAGTAGGACTCCCTCCCATGGCGCGCCTCCCCCCTTGGCCGGCCTCCTCCTCCCCCTCCTTTATATACGTGGGGAGGGGGCACCCTAGAACACACAAGTTGATCTTTTAGCCGTGTGCGGTGCCCCCCTCCATGGTTACACACCTCGGTCATATCGTCGTAGTGCTTAGGTGAAGCTCTGCACCGGTAACTTCATCATCACCGTCGCCACGCCGTCGTGCTGACGAAACTCTCCCTCGGCCTCAACTGGATCAAGAGTACGAGGGACGTCATCGAGCTGAACGTGTGCTGAACACGGAGGTGCCGTACGTTCGGTGCTAGGATCGGTCGGATCATGAAGACGTACGACTACATCAACCGCGTTGATAAAACGCTTCCACTTTCGGTCTACGAGGGTACGTGGACACACTCTCCCCGCTCGTTGCTATGCTTCTCCTAGATAGATCTTGCGTGATCGTAGGATTTTTTTTTGAAATTACTGCGTTCCCCAACACTCTTCCCCTCCTTGCTATGCATCTCCATGGATAGATCATTGCGTGTGCGTAGAATTTTTTTGTTTTCCATGCAACGTTTCCCAACATTAGGTGGTATTGTTGGTGTTAACAATCTACCATGGGCGGTGATTAGAGACATCAATGAGGTGTTGCATGCTCACAAGCACGGCAGAGTTGGTAACAACAGTCAAGCACAAACGAATGTGTTCCGGGACGCTATTGTTACATGTGGATTAGCGGATATTGGCTATACAGGAATAGGTTGGACTTTTGAGAGCCTTTGTCCCAAGGAGATTAATGAATGATAATATAATTGGTGCATATGAGTGTCCCCATCTTATGAAAAGAAATAGTGGAAAAAAGGAAATCAACATTGTGCCTTGAAATTGGATAAGAAGAAGGCATACGACAAAGTGGAGTGAGCCTACCTTCAAGCGGTAATAATGTTAAAACTGCGATACGCTGATAGGTGGGTTGGCACTGTTATGAGCATGATAAGTTTTGTTAAGTTCTCAGTTCTGTTTGGTGGAACGAAATTGTAAGAATTCAAACCATCTCGGGGCATTCGAGAGGGGGACCCGATCTCTTCATAGTTGTTCTTGTTAGCAGCAGAGGACCTTTCGTGCCTCCTAAAATCAAGAGTTGAGTCATCCAATCTTCATGGACTACAGGTGGCTCCTTCTGCGCCACCTGTTAACCACTTTTTTTTGCTGATGGCAGTGTGTTGTTCTTCAGGGGCAACCGAGGTGAACCAGGTGTTGGATACTTATTGTTAGGCCATGGGGCAAACGAATTATGATAAGTCATCAATATATTCGAGCAATGGTGTTCTTGAGAATGTGCGGACATATGTAAAGGAATTTCTTCATGTCCCAAATGAGACTCTGAATGAAAAATACTTGGGGATGTCATCTGATGTTGGCTCATCCAAGAATGAGGCTTTCAAATATTTAAAAGATCACCTGTGGAGCAAAGTACATGGTTGGATTAAAAGAACCATGTCCACAGCAGGTAAGGAAGTGTTGGTAAAGGCAATGGCCCAGGCAGTTCCAGTTTATTCCATGTCTTGTTTCAAGCTTCGTAAGGGACTTTGTGAGCATCTTAATATGTTAATTAGGAAATTTCGGCGGGAAAAAGATGGTGAGCAAAAGCCACACTGAGTTTCATGGAAAGATATGACCCAACCAAAGGCATGTGAGGACTTGGGTTCAAAGATTTGAGTTGTTTAACTTATCTTTACTTTCAAGGCAGGCTTCACGCGTTTTGCAAAATTCAGAGTCCCTAAGTTATTGTATTCTGAAGGGTGTCTACTTCCTCACCTCATCAATTTTGCATGCAAATTTGGGAGGTCACCCAAGTTTGATGTGGAGGCCAATTATAGATGGGAGAGATGTCCTGAGATAGGGCCTGATAAATAGGATTGGAAACCGATATCTAGGATCATAGTTGGATTTCAAGAGACGGAATGTTGAGATCATATGGGTACCTAAGTAATAACCCACCACAACTAGTCTTTGTCCTAAGATAAGGCATGAGAGAAGGGAAGTCTGGTTGGACGGGACAACAGGGTTTTCGAGCACCGACAGTGACAAGGGCTCGTGGAAATTATTATGGAATACTTAGATTCCTGCAAAAATTCGAATGTTCATATGGTGACTTTCAAAACACACTTTACCAACAGAGGATGTCAAGGCTCACCGCCACATGTCCGTGACAAGCTCTCTGATTTATGTGGTGCGATCGGCTCATGGAGACACTCACCGTTAGAATGTTCTATGTCAAGATGCATCTGGGCACTTGTCGATGGAGAGCAGCAGAGCACCTCATTGTCACAAGCTAGGTTGTTTTCAAAGTTACATACTTTATCCCATGTGGCTTTTTTGAAGCTTGCGTGCACTTTATGGGCCACATGGTCGCCTAGGAGGAAACCGATCCCTGAGGGGATCTTCCAAAGTCCTCACACAACACATTCGCTCATCGCCCGATTTATCTCTGAGCTTGAAATCATAAAGGAACATAGGTCGATGATCACCCACACAGGAGGCGTGCCACCTAGGGGAACAATAATGATTGTCCGACCCAGGGCTCCACCTACTGGATATACAAAAATTCATGTTGACGCACGTGTCTAAAACACCAGGGGTTTTGCTGCTGCTGCTGCAGCAGTGTGCCGTGATCCACAAGGAAATTTAGGAAATTTCTTGGGAAACTCCTCTCTTGTTATTTTGGGACTTCACAAAGCCGCCATACTAGAAACAATAGCATGTCATAAAGCACTATCTTCGACAGAGGATCAAGGCCTCCAAAGCTTCATAATATCTTCTGGTGCAAAACACGTGGTGAGCGACATTGCGAAGGGAAGTCGAAGATGGTATGGCTCGGTCGTCAGTGACATTAAATCCAGAGCAGCAAGTTTTACATGTAATTTTATGTCTGAAGGACGTTGAGTTAATGTTGCACCTCATAGTTTAGCTAGATTTTTCTCTCTTTTTTTAAGATCAAGAGCGCCATGTGTGGTTTACTCAATCCCACGATCCAGTTTGTACCCCAGAAACCGTGGTATTCGATGAATAAAGCATGGCTTTACCCCTAAAAAAATCTCCACAAACTGCCCATGTCTGCGTCTGCTCTCATTTTATCCGCACAACAAAGACGCCATCACGTTTCTTAATCAAACAGCTCTTCCTTCTTTCCTCAAACCACGCCCTTGCTTACATGCACTTCAATATAATTTCCCCTAAAAATACTCCTATCTAACATGATTTGGTAAAAAACAGTGCTAGTAAAAGCTAAGTTTAGCTCAGGAGTATACAAACAGCATTGCTCAATCCAGTTAAAGCGCTCGAAAAAGGGATAAGGCTCACACGCTTTCCTGTTTTTCCATGTCCGGACAAGACAGGACAGGTAACTGGTCAGCCACGCTTTGATTATCGGTAGAATTTTGCATCTCAGTTTCATTCAGGTTCTCCACACCAGAGGAAACCCAATACCAAAAAGGCCACAGATTTAACCCACGCATGGATGCAACACATGCTAAACGTTTGAGTGTTAAGCTAGCTCTCGTTTTTATACTCATTTTTACACAGTTCTAGCCAGATCCAACACTACTACTGCTGCTACAAAGGAGTACAAACTGCCCAAGCTACAACAGAAGAGGACGCGGCTCGGCTCGCCTACTAGACCGTGTTAAGTTTTCGGGCAAATTGCGCGCGACTTTGACGAATTCCATTCATACTCATCGTGTTTGTATATTGGCATATATATAAGCCCAGTTGCTGAACATTTCTTGCTCCAATTTGATTTGACTACGGGGTGTGTGTGCGCGCCTGAAAAAATAACCATCGGTGGGTGCTACTATGCAATACTGGTTCAAAGTTTCAAACCAGGTGACTGGACCATCCATCCATCCGGGCTGTCCCTTTATATACCCACCGCGTCCAAGAATCAATCATCGTCGTCTACTCATCCATCGCCCGAATTCCTCCGTCTCCCTCCCACCCATTGACTCCCCCGCGCGCGCTCGGAGAAGAGAAAGGCGTCGACCGGATCGGGATGAAGCAGGAGAAGGGTCAGGGCGGCGGCGGCGGGAAGAAGCTGGGGCGGTGGCTGGGCGCGCCGGTGCGGGCGCTGTCGCGGGCGTGCGACTCGTACGTGCGCAAGATGTCGGCGTGCGCGGGCGCCATGCCCACGCAGTACGCGGGCGCCGTGGGCCGCGGCGGGGCCGGGGCCATGCGCATGCAGGCGGCCACCTTCAGCTCGCGCTCCACGCGCCGCGGGGACGACGACGTCGGCGAGCTGGTCCGCGCCATGTCCCAGCGCCAGCAGGGCAGCGGCGCCTCCCCCGCGGCCGCGGCCGTGCCGCCCAGGAGCCGGAGCGTGGGGGTGGGGCGGATCGACGAGGACGCGCCGTGCGACTTCGGCGCCGACGCCGGGCGCGTCGGCCTGCCGCCCCCGGCCGTGCGCAGGAGCCGCAGCGCCGCCGTCGGGAGCGGCCTCCCGCCGCGCGTCGGTGGCGGCGGCGGGTTCGGCGCCGCCACGATCAAGAAGGCTGCCCCCGCCGGCGTCGTCGTGCACGGCGGCTAGCCGAGACCGGCCGGCTGGCCGGCCGGCGCGTGCGATGGCACAGCACACTCTGTACGTGTGCCCGCGTGTACGGACGGACAGTCACTGCACGCGGCCGCGGTGTGTTTTTTAGTCTTTTCGGTCGCATCTTTCGTCTGGCAGGATGGTTTTGGCCTTTTTTTTCCCGTGTGGTTGTGTCTTGTGTGAATTGCACATTTTCTAGTGGTTAGATTTTGTCAGAACCTGGAAGCAGTTAGCAGCCCTGCATAGCATACTGCATACACAGCCCAAATCAAATGTTGTTAATTGGTAGAGTACACATCTAAGAAGCATGTGACGTGCCACATATAGTAATGTGTATCGATCCAGAGGCCAATCCAAACAAGTTCGGTGCGTACGCATTTTAAAAAATTTGAGAACATGGCATGCTGACATTATGCTATGCTCGTGTCATACATACACTGTGGATAGACAGGCGTGGCCTCTGACTTTCCTAGCAGCTAGTCAGTGCGGTGCATTTGTGCTCTGGGACTGGGAGGTGTCGCTGTTCTGACACGCCAGGGCCCAGAGATACCTCTTCGATACATGAAGTGACAAATTCTCTCTGATGCTTTGACATGTCAGGGCATAAAAAGATTTCTAAAAGCAAAATTCAATCCGGCATAAAAATTTTGTATAATCATCCACAAATTCAAACCATGAGTAGGGCAATTACGTATCATTAATTTCATCCTCTCCCAAGCTTGTGCAACATGTTCATGATCAAGTTGCTTAAAATTCATAATATCGTTTCTAAAAGAGATGATCTTAGCGGAGGGGGGGGGATACTTAGAGATAAAAACATCTTTGCACTTATTCCAAGAATCAATACTATTTTTAAGCAAAGACGAAAACCAAGTTTTAGCGCGATCTCTAAGAGAAAACGGAAATAGCTTCAATTTAACAATATCATTGTCCACATGTTTCTTTTTTTGCATGTCACACAAATCAACAAAGCTATTTAGATGGATAGCGGCATCTTCACTAGGAAGGCGGGCGAATTGATCTTTCATGACAAGATTCAGCAAAGCAGCATTAATTTCACAAGATTCAGCATCGGTAAAAGGAGCAATCGAAGTGCTAAGAAAATCATTGTTGTTGGTATTGGTAAAGTCACACAATTTAGTATTGTCTTGAGCCATCGTGACAAGCAAGCAATCCAACACACGAGCAAACAAGAAGCGAACGAAAAAGAGGCGAACGGAAAAGAGGGCGAATAAAACGGCAAGGGTGAAGTGGGGAGAGCAAAACGAGAGGCAAATGGCAAATAATGTAATGCGAGGGATAAGAGTTTGTGATGGGTACTTGGTATGTCTTGACTTGTGCGTAGACTCCCCGGCAACGGCGCCAGAAATCCTTCTTGCTACCTCTTGAGCACTGCGTTGGTTTTCCCTTGAAGAGGAAAGGGTGATGCAGTAAAGTAGCATAAGTATTTCCCTCAGTTTTTGAGAACCAAGGTATCAATCCAGTAGGAGACCACGCTTGAGTCCCACGCACTTACACAAACAAATAAGAACCTCGTAACATAAGTGTAGGTGGTTCTCTCTCAGAAAATATGTGTTGGAAGTCTAGGCATGTTCTGATGGCTCTCTCCACGAATGAAGAGTGGGTGGAGGGGTATATATAGCCTCCACACAAAATCTAACCGTTACACACAAATCACCAAACTCGGTGGGACCGATTCAAAGAACTCGGTCAGACCGATTTGGTTCATAATGTGACCGTTAGGCATTTCGGTGGGACTGACATGTCAACTCGGTGGGACCGATATCATTAGGGTTAGGGCATAACGTAATCTCGGTGAGACCGATTACACAAACTCGGTGAGACCGATTTTGGTAACAGACAGACAGAGAGTTGGTCAGGCAAACTCGGTGGGACCGATTCGCTCATCTCGGTTGGACCGAAACGTTACGAAAAGGAAACAGTGTGTTTGCATTGCAATCTCGGTGGGATCGATCGCTCATCTCGGTTTGACCGAAATGTTAGGAAGGGAAACAGAGAGTTTGCAATCCCATCTCAGTGAGACCGAGATCCCTATCGGTGAGACCGAAAAGACTAGGGTTTCTGGCAGTGGCTATGTCAACTGAACTCGGTGGCTCCGGATGGAAAGAATCGGTGGGGCCGAGTTGGACTTTTGGTTTGGGACATATGTGGATATGAGAAAGTAGTGAAGGGTTTTGGAGCATATCACTGAGCACTTTGAGCAAGAACCTCATTAAGCAACATCTCATCCCTTCTTAATAGTATTGGCTTTTCCTATAGACTCAATGTGATCTTGGATCACTAAAATAGAAAATGTAGAGTCTTGTGCTTTGAGATTGAGCCAATCTTTTGTCCTTAGCATTTTGAAGGGTCCACTTTCTAATCCATGCCATGCGAATCATTGAGCTTTCCTGAAATATTTATCTTGGAATAGCACTAGCTCAATGAGCTATATGTTGTTAGGAATTACCAAAACCACCAAGGGATAGTTGCACTCTCAATCTCCCCCTTTTTGGTAATTGATGACAACATATAGATCAAAGCTTCGACAAATGATAAATAAGATTGAAAAACATCATCGCTTTGAGAAGTATGTGATAAGCAAGAGCTCCCCCTAAATTTGTGCATTATTTAAAATTTGCTTTCGAATGCAAATGCACAATCGATTAGGATCATGGGTTACTCTTCCATGTCACATACATCTTGGTGGAGCGCTCAAAATGATAGAAATTAAAGCATGCACTCATCACCAAAACAAGTGAAATATCATCTAGGGATATAAGAGATAATATCATCCAACAAGCATTAAGGGTAGCATATGATCAAACATATGATCAAACAAGTATCTCACAAGGACATAAAGTATCTCACACAAGCACACAATAAAGTTTCAACCAAAATAGCAAGATAGAAAAAAAAAGTAACACACTCTCTCTCGAAGCCTATGATCTATAAATTTTTCTCCCCCTTTGGCAACAAGTTACCAAAAAGTTCAAAAATCCATAGTGCTAAACGACTCTCAGGCTTGATCTTCGGTAGGAGGTGTTGAGATGACTCCAAGGACGAAAGCTTCAGATGAAGTAGCTGGAGCTGGTGTAGCTGCTGGAGGTGGAACTGGAGCTATAGCTGCTGGTGCTGATGATGTAGCTCTAGTGTCTGTCACTGGCACTGCAGCAGATCTCTGTCCCCTGGGCACTCTACAAAAGCATCTGTGGTAGACTTGCCCTTCTTCTCCCCTGCTTCCTCCTGAAGTTGCTCAACTGCAGTTTGGATCTCTGTTACCTTGACATCAAAGTCATAGAATTTCTGCTCAATGATCCTCTCCAGACTCTCCTGGTTCTTGGTCAGGGTGGCCAAGCCCTCCTCAATCCTCAGGGTGGATTGGATCAGGTATCCAAGCTGGTCTTGCTTGCTCTTCAAGAATACCTGAGATGCCTCTTCTACAGTTGGCATCTTTGCAACTTTCTCAGCTTTAGCCTTCTCTCTCTTCTTGTGACGCCCCCGATTTGACCGTACACCAATCATGCACGCAAATGTGTATGATCAAGATCAGGGACTCACGGGAAGATATCACAACACAACTCTACAACATAAATAAGTCATACAAGCATCATAATACAAGCCAGGGGCCTCGAGGGCTCGAATACAAGTGCTCGATCATAGACGAGTCAGCGGAAGCAACAATATCTGAGTACAGACATAAGTTAAACAAGTTTGCCTTAAGAAGGCTAGCACAAAAGTAGTAACGATCGAAAAGGCAAGGCCTCCTGCCTGGGACCTCCTAACTACTCCTCGAAGCTGAACTCCACGTAGAATCATCCTCGGGATCTCTAGCTCCTGGACTCCAGCATCTGGTTGCGACAATTAGGTATAGAAAGGGGAAAAGAGGGAGAAAAGCAACCGTGAGTACTCATCCAAAGTACTCGCAAGCAAGGAGCTACACTACATATGCATGGGTATATGTGTAAAGGGCCATATCAGTGGACTGAACTGCAGAATGCCAGAATAAGGGGGGATAGCTAGTCCAGTCGAAGACTACGCTTCTGGCAGCCTCCATCTTGCAGCATGTAGAAGAGAGTAGATTGAAGTCCTCCAAGTAGCATCGTATAGCATAATCCTACCCGGCGATCCCCTCCTCGTCGCCCTGTTAGAGAGCGATCACCGGGTTATATCTGGCACTTGGAAGGGTGTGTTTTATTAAGTATCCAGTTCTAGTTGTCATAAGGTCAAGGTACAACTCCGGGTCGTCCTTTTACCGAGGGACACGGCTATTCGAATAGATAAACTTCCCTGCAGGGGTGCACCACATAACCCAACACGCTCGATCCCATTTGGCCGGACACACTTTTCTGGGTCATGCCCGGCCTCGGAAGATCAACACGTCGCAGCCCCACCTAGGCACAACAGAGAGATCAGCACGCCGGTCTAAATCCTATGGCGCAGGGGTCTGGGCCCATCGCCCATTGCACACCTACATGTTGCGAACGCGGCCGAAAGCAGACCTAGCCTAGTAGGCGTTCCAGTCCAATCCGGTGCGCGCCACTCAGTCGCTGACGTCACGAAGGCTTCGGCTGATACCACGACGTCGAGTGCCCATAACTGTTCCCGCATAGTTGGTTAGTGCGTATAGACCAAATGGCCAGACTTAGATCAAATACCAAGATCTCGTTAAGCGTGTTAAGTATCCGCGAACGCCGACCAGGGCCAGGCCCACCTCTCTCCTAGGTGGTCTCAACCTGCCCTGTCGCTCCGCCATAAAGTAACAGTCGGGGGCCGTCAGGAACCCAGGCCCACCTCTACCGGGATGGAGTCACCTGTCCTTTCAGCCCCATCATCAGAATCACTTGCGGGTACTCAACGAGCCGACCCAACTTTAGTCACCACATGTGTCATGTATATAAAGTATATAGTATATACCCGTGATCACCTCCCGAAGTGATCACGGCCCAGTAGTATAGCATGGCAGACGGACAAGAGTGTAGGGCCACTGATGGAACACTAGCATCCTATACTAAGCAGTAGGACAACAGGTAAGGGTAACAACTGTAGCAACAATGACAGGCTATGCATCAGGATAGGATTAACGGAAAGCAGTAACATGCTACACTACTCTAATGCAAGCAGTATAGAGAAGAATAGGCGATATCTGGTGATCAAGGGGGGGGGGCTTGCCTGATTGCTCTGGCAAGAAGGAGGGGTCGTCAACAGCGTAGTCGGTCGGGGCACCAGCAGCGGCGTCGGTCTCGTAGTCTACCGGAGAAGAGGGGGAAGAAACAATAAATATAATGCAAACATAAGCATGACGATGGAAGACATGACAAAGCGTGATGCTAGGTGTGCCCAAACGCGATAGTAGGTGACACCGGCGAAGGGGGGGAAACATCCGGGAAAGTATTCCCGGTGTTTCGCATTTTCGGACAGAAGATCCAGAGGGGGAAAGTTGCGAGTTTGATATGTTAGGGACGTGTGGTGAACGAACGGGCTGCGTATCCGGATTCGTCTCGTCGTTCTGAGCAACTTTCATGTACAAAGTTTTTCCATCCGAGCTACGGTTTAATTTATATTAATTTTAAAAGATTTAAATCATTTTTAGGATTTATTTAATTATTTTAAAACAACATTATCCAGAGCAGTGCACGCTGACGTCAGGATGACGTCAGCAGTCAACAGAGGAGTTGACTGGTCAACTGACGTGTGGGTCCCGTTCGTCATTGACTGTTTAGTTAATTAGGATTTAGCTAACCTAATTACGGTTTAATTAAACTAACTAATTATTTAGGTTAACTAAACAGGATTAATTAAGTTAATTAACCTAGTTAATTAATTAATTAAATTTATTATTATTATTTATCTTTTTTTAGAAAAGGGGGCGTGGGGCCCCCGTGTCATAGGCCCAGGGGCATATCGGGGCAGGCACGGGCATACGGGTGCGGGTGCCTGGGCGTGGCCAAACCCAACTGGGCGCTGGACAGGGGAGGGCGCCGGCCGTGGCGAAGGTAGCAGGGCCCGCGGGTGGCTGGGCGCCGGCGGCCGGCGGACGAGGCCAAGCGGGGGAGGAGCGGCGCGGGGCAGCAGTGGCGG
>NC_057796.1:427240228-427275212 GCF_018294505.1 Triticum aestivum
GATGCGCGGGCGAGCGGAGGTCGCCGGGGCGATCCGTGCGCAGGCGCGCACGGGCCGCGGCGAGCGCGTGGGAGACAGGGGAGAGAGTGGAGGGGCGCGGGGCGTGCTCACGGGGCCGGTAGGGGAGTGGCAGCGGGGCGCGAGGTGGTCGACGGGGATGACGGCGACGGCGCGACGGAGAGGAGGCAGACCATCGGGGAGGAGGAGGCAGTCCGGCGAGGTGCGTCGGCGACGGACGGCGTCGGGCGGCGGGGATCAAGCGGCGCGGGCGCGGCTGGTCCTTGCCCCGATCTCGATCCAGATCGGGGGGAGGAGCGGGCGACGTGGGGGGGAGTGGGAGTGGTCGTGGGTTAGGGTTTGGTGGTGGGGCAGGTTAGTAGCCCAGGGGGGTTCGGCACGGGTGGGCTGGCTCATTGGCCTGCTGGCCGGCTGGGCCGTTTGGCCTAGTTGGCCAAGGGGTTCTTTCTCCTTATTTTCATATTTTTGTGTTCTTTTCTAGTCTTAATTTTCCTGCTACGGGTTTATATTATTTTAGTTTTATAAAACCTAAAAGTTGCACCTAAATTAGTATTACTAATTATACCTTGGTCACAAAAGGTTTAACCCCCAAATAAAATAGTTTAGTATTTTATAAAATACAAAAGGCATTTATTTAGTTGTTTTTAGCTACTGCTTAAGTCATTTTAAAGCATTCAAACATTTTATAAAAGTGTGGTTTCTTCACCATAATTACCTATGCTTTATTTGTCACCGTTTGTACTTTTTAGTTTTTGACATTTGAAAATTTTACTGGTTTGACTTTATTTTAAATTTGAATTCCGAATCGATTTTGAACTACGCGTGATTAACAACAGTAATCGAGATGACGTGGCATCATTTGGTGAGGGTTACTGTAGCTTCATTATCCGGGCGTCACACTTCTCATGTGCTTGAGCTGGAGATGGTTCATTCTCATTCATCACCACTGTGTTGTCTTCAAATTCAGAGTAGATGGGCAGGTGCTCCTTATCCAAAATGTATTTTCCTGTGCCCATCTTTGAGTTGATGAGCTCCTGAATGTGTGGGGCATACCCACAACTTCTCTTCTGATCAGCTGCTGTCCTCTTGATTGTTTCCACAATCAGGCTCATGACTTTGAATTTTTGAGGGACATCAAATATATGCAGCAAGTTGATGGCATGTCCTCTGATCATCTTGTGATCACCTGACTTGGGTAGCAGTGTGTGCCTTAAGATCCAGTTGATAGTTGGCAAACCAGACAACAGGTAGTGAACTGATCCAAACTTATGTGTATCCAAAGCAGCATCTGGGATCTCTTTGTACATGTTGGCCATTGTGTTGTGGTCTTTCTTCTTCTCTGCATAGATGTCCAAGTCATCCTCATGTTCCTCAGGAGCATGGATAAGCTTAGCCCATTCCTCAACTGTAGACTGGTACCTAGTACCCTCAGACATCCACATTATCCTTCCATCTGGATAGAAGTGGGCAGTGGAGTAAAACTGCATGATGAGCTCATCATTCCACTTGGTGAGCTTCTGGGCAACAAAAGTATCAACTCCACATGCCTTGAAGCTATCAAGCACACCAGGGAAGTGGTCCTCATTCTCTTTGATGAACTCCCAGTCAACCCATCTCATGTCACACACAATTGGCTTCTTATCAAGCAGAACTGTCTCATAGAAGTCCTGTTGTTCCTTAGTGTGAAACCTGTAGTCCACAGCAGTCCTTCTCCTGATAGCATATGGATCAGACTGTCTCCATAGTCTCAATCCTGCATCCTTCCTGATTTTCATGTTCTCTGCAACAGGGTGTGCATCAGTGTGGTCAGGGATCTTGGGCTTCAGCTTCCTCAATACAACAGAGTCATCTTCTTCTTCTTTGTCCTGGTAGCAGCCTTTGGCAGGTTGCTTGGTGTGCTCCTGCTGCCCTCATCATAGCTGCTAGAGGGATCAGAACCCTCACTCATCTGCACCTGCTGTTCAGACTTGTTCTGGCTGTCACTCTGGTCAGACATCTTGCAGGCAAGCAGTTAGCAGACCCTGTGAATAGATTATAGATGAGGTAGAGAAGATGAGCATCACAAAGTACATGAGTTTTGATAAATAGATGACTTAAAAACTTAGTTTTAGTTCTTCACAGAAAGCATTTCGGAGCTACCAATTTGTAAACTCAGTGATACCGAAGCAGCTTTTGGAACCTAAACTGGTGAACTCGGTCAGACCGAGTCACAGTTCGGTGGTACCGAGACTGCTAGGGTTTTACAAAGAATCGAACTCGGTCACACCGATATGCAATTTTCGGTCAGACCGAAAACGCATGTGCTTTGGCCTAAGCCAAATCGGTGAGACCGATTTCTACAACTCGGTCGGTCTGAGATGAATTCGGCGGAGACCTAACCCTAAATTTTCAAATCAAAACTAATCTACGGGACGTTTTCGCTGGACAGGATGATTTCAATCGTGGCAAGAATCGTGGCAAAGCAATGTGCTAAGAATCAGAGTTAAGGATTAGCACAAATATTAAGTTCGTACCCTAGTTCGGTGGCGAACTTGCTACGGCGGCAACGGCGGGGCAGATTTCCGTTGACGGCGGCGGAGACCAGCGGCAGGAGGTCACTGGCGACGAGAGGACGATCTAACCCTAATTTTCAAATCAAAACTAATCTACGGGACGTTTTCGCTGGACAGGATGATTTCAATCGTGGCAAGAATCATGGCAAAGCAATGTGCTAAGAATCAGAGTTAAGGATTAGCACAAAGATTAAGTTCGTACCCTAGTTCGGTGGCGAACTTGCTACGGCGGCAACGGCGGGGCAGATTTCCGTTGACGGCGGCAGAGACCAGCGGCAGGAGGTCGCTGGCGACGAGAGGACGATCCGGAGACCCGAGGAGGCAGAGCAGGTTACGCGCGGGCGAGGAGGTTCGGAAAATTTTCCAAAATTTGGCCCGTCGGTATATATAACCTGACCCTGTCGGTGTGGCCGAGTGGAATGACTCGGTGTGACCGAAAGGTTCTAATCGGTTGCACCGAGATTGAAAACCCTAGATCAACTTACACTACTGGATAGTTCATTATAACCGAGGGTCCAATCACCGTCGGATATTTTTGATCACCGTCTACTATTACTAAAACCGACGGTACACCGTCGGCCATCTCCCGTCAGCCTTACTTCGTCGGCCATTACAGTAATGGCCGACGGTACAGTCGGGTAATATTGTCACCTACGGTAGTAAGCCGATGGTGAGCCATCGGGCATGTTATTGTGACCTGCTGGCTCATCTTAGCCCGACGACATTTATAGCCAACAGTTTCTCGTCGGGCATTTACTCTCCGACGGTTATTGCTTCCCGTTGGTTTTCAAAATAGTCGACGGTACATTTGTCCCGCTGGATTTAGTTATGACCATGAGGAGAACCAAACCGTCAGCTCATTAGATGGTCGACAGTGTATACAGGCTTTCAGGAAACCTATTAGCCGAGGGTGAGCAAACACCGCAGGAAACCTATTAGTCGAGGGTGAGCAAACACCGTCAATTTATAAATTCACCAAGAGTCTGAGGTCCCCATTGGCATTCTGTGTAACCGAGACATATTTTCCACCATAGGTCATTACTCACCCATCATATATTTCTTTCACCAAGGGGTGTTTCACTCCATAGCATTAATTCAGAACATTGGCATTCCAACAAATGCATCTCATACACAAGCACAAGGTATCAAGTTGCATCCAAATTGCATTAACCATAATTATCAAATGTCGAATGCATAACAAAATAGTAATTGAGATAGGTCACATTTTGCATAAGATAAATTGTGCACTAAGACAAATTTGTCCATAAGATAATAAAGAGTTTCAAATATCTAACATAACTACATTTTGGCATGACTTGAAGATTATTAGACTTTTATAGCCAATCATCATCGCCATCGCCATCGCCACCGCCATCGCCATAGCCATAGTGATCCTCATCTCCATAGTCATCATAGTCCCCATCGCCATAGTGATCATAGTGGTCATCACCATACAGATCACCCTCGCCATAGTTATCATATCCCCCATTGCCATACTAGTCATCCCAATCATCATTTCCATGACTCGTACTGCCTCCAGTCCTGCTTCCCATTCCCTAAGCAATGACAAGACTAGTTGTCAGTATAATGTAGCTGAAATTTTAAGTGACCTACAGGGATCAAACTTAATTGTTCTAATTGACAGGTTAGCTGCTAGCTGCTATATAACAGTATGACTATCCAACAATATGATTCCTATTCACCTTTTGATCCTTCACATGAAATTTTCAGAGGAAACATGAATAAGCAGGAACACATATTCCATACACATTTTCCATGTACAGTGCATATCTATCTGCGACCCCACTATCAACAGTGATTTCGCAATCACATGACAAAGCCGAACGAGTAAACTAACAGACCACTATTGGCTAGTTTGGGCATATAGTAAACTAATTAAGAATGGCATGTACAAAAAGCATAAACTAGCAGCATGTGCCCCAAGGTGAAATAATCTTTGCATGTATATGTATTATAATTGAAATGCATATGTACAGAGGCTTTACCGAACATGGTTCAACAATGCTTAGATAAAGGAAAATTATTCCGGATGGTTAGCCTAAATTCTTTCATGTCTACTAATTTGTTCGCTGCGACCTGAATAAATTATACATGAAGTACAAATAAACTATTGTTCATACTTTCATATGTTTTCCTATTAATGATTTTCGAATTAACATGGTTCAGTTTATCTAGTTTTGCACATAAGAAATGATAGCAAATTTAGATATGCAAGCAAACAACGCATATGTACAGAGAAACAAGCAAACAACGCATATGTACAGAGAAACAAGCAAACAAGGCATATGTACAGAGAAACAAGCATGACAACTGTAGGCTATCAAGTGTGGTCTTCGTCCTCGTATCGTGATGCATTTGTCTTCTGGGCTACATTTACATAGTAGTAACAAGGTTTCTCATAGCCGAGCACACCATAATGTTCAGGCATGATAGAACAGCCTTAGATAAACACAATGATGGAAATGGGCCTGGCTCGATTAAATTGTTGACCAAAGCCAAATTGAAGTGAGGAAGGTAATTTACATTATATGGGAATGCTACCTAAAATTTTGTAAAAAAAACATACATTTGTACATGTAGATGCAACAATCGCTTGGATGCAGACTTTAGCATTAGCCTTCTAGTGAGTACACATGGGCGTATACTTGCACCTCCGTTAGTTTCTAAAAAAACATAATTCTCCGTTACAAAGGTTCATTAAACAAAAAAATGCCGCTTACTGAGTAGAGTCTGCCAGCCTGAATAGGCGATTTTTATGAATTCTTCACTGAGGAATTTGCCAGTGAGGAAATTCCTTAGCGAAGAACTACTTGCAGCGGAATAAGTACTCAAAAGTATGCATAGCAGAACACAAGCATGATCATCATGATGAAATGAAGACAAGCACAGAGTACAGAAGCGTAAACACAGGATAGCACAGGATGAAGACAAACAGACTGAAGAAATTGAACTGAGGAAATTGAGAAAGTCTTCAGTCAAAGTCTTCAAACACAAATATGAACAAGTGCACAACACAGTTATGAGGAAATGAAAGAGTTGAGGAATTAGAACCAGTAAGCTTGGTGAAGACAATGATTTGGTAGACCAGTTCCAACTGCTGTCTCAGTTGTACGTCTGGTTGGAGCGGCCAGGTATTGAGACCTGAGGACACACAGTCCCGGACACACAGTCCTCACCGTATTCTCCTTGAGCTAAGGTCACACAGACCTCGCCCAATCACTCATGGTAAGTCTTCAGGTGACTTCCAAACCTTCACAGACTCTGTCACTCGGCGATCCACAATTTCCTCTTGGATGCTCTAGACCATGACGCCTAACCGTCTGGAAGAAGCACAGTCTTCAAAGGTAACAAGCATCGGATCCACACAGGATCAATCTCTTCAGTGATGCTCAATCACTTTGGTTTTGTGGGTGTTTGGGTTTGGGTTTTCCTCACTTGATGATTTTCTCTCAAAGTCCTCGGAGGATGGGATGCTCTCAAATGACAAGTGTCAGTTTCTCTCGGAGCAGCCAACCAGCTAGTGGTTGTAGGGGGCGGCTATTTATAGCCTAGGGAGCAGCCCAACATGATAAGACATAAATGCCCTTCAATGATATGACCGTTAGGTGTGTAGATATTTTGGGATAGCTGGCGCATAGCACAACAACGGTCAGAAATTTGAGTATCAAATTCCTCAGGGCTATCATTTTCCTCACTGTGTAGGCAATCCGCACTGGCGAATTCCTAACTCCTCAGTCAGAACAAATTCCTCAGAGACCAGAAGAACTTCGCCTCTTTCACTGAAGAAATTGACTAAACTGTATGAGATTTCCAATGGCTTGACTCGAAGGGATTGGTAGGTGTAGGATTTTGAGTTGAGCATCACATGGAAATTTTTCCTTAGTATTTCCTCGACCCCCTTTTACAGTACGGTGTTTCCTATGACTCAAGAAAGAGAAAATGAAACTACGAAAAAAAAGTCTTGACGCTTCATGTTCCTCAAATGAATACCAAGTCTTCAAGGTCACACCAATTTCTTCACTTTCAAAGTCTTCGGAAAGTCTTCAGTCGAAGAACTTCATGTTTAGGGGTCGACTTTCTCTGTAAATATCAAACTCCTCATAGACTTATAGACCTGTGTACACTCATAAACACATTAGTCCCTTAACCTATAAGTCTTCAATACACCAAAATCACTAAGGGGCACTAGATGCACTTACAATCTCCCCCTTTGTGGTGATTGATGACAATATAGGTTAAGTTTTCAACGGGGATAAACATATGAAGTGTAAATACTGATATTGAGGAATTTGATTGCAAGATATAGAAGAACTCCCCTTGAATATGTGCATAGTGAGGAATTTGCTTTTGAAGCAATGCACACTTGAAGAGTTGAATCATGGAGATCTCCCCCTACATCTTGTAATTCATACACGCATTTGACATAATATATAAAGAATTTGAAATGCATGATGAAATATGGTGACTGATGTAATTCAGCATGCGTGCAATAACATTAACGAGGAATAAGCATGCAGAAGAAACAACAAAAGTATCAGGCCACCATAGAGTTTTAAGTTTACAACTCGATCCAAGAAAGTCATGAGAAGAACGAGAGTTGTAACGTAGAAAATAAGCCCATATAAGATAGACCCGCTTGAAAACTAACTCAAATTTCTCCCCCTTTGTCATTGAATGACCAAAAGGTTCGAAAATGAGGACTAACGCCCCTGAAGAATATCAAGTTGATGAAGGAGCGCCAGCGTTGTTGGGGTCGTTTGGTGGAGTAGGGCCTGCCGCAGTGTCGTCCAAGTCTTCATGTTCATCGGTGTCGCGCGATGAAGAATAGGAGCTGGCCACCAAGGACGGAACCTTGACCTTCTTGTATTTCTTCGGTGGAGGTGCAGACCAGTTAAAGTCCTCCTAGAGACCCATTTTCTTCAGATCTTCTTCGCCGTAATTGTGAGATAGAACAGCCCAGGTGCGGTTGAGGGTTTCATGAAGGTAGTAGTGGTTTTTCTTCACTGCATTGTGGGTAGCAGTCATGTTGTGAAGAATTGAACCAACTGACGCTTGACCCATTTGTGATTGCGATCAACCTTCTGGTGAAGACTGAGGAGAAGCACACGGTCAGTCATCACCCTGGGAGCTGTGCCTTGAGGATTTGTCTTGGTGGCGTTGGCGGCAGAGACATGGGTGGCAGAGTCATCATTGGTGGAGTAGGATGCAGCCTTGCGAAATTGACCATCCAATGGACGAATGCCTTCATCAATGACAGCAGTAGCCTTGCCCTTTTCATCAGCTGACGAAAATGTCCGTTTGAGGACTTCAATCGGGGGCAAGTAGCTGCAATGGTTTAGTGTGTCAGCTTTGTAGTTGAGTGAAGACCTTGTTCTGATGAATCTCATGATCCAAGGAGCATAAGGCTTCAACTCAAATGGTGTCATTGCGACATTGGCCAGAGTCCTCATGAAGAAATCATGGAAGTTGACGGGAATGCCATGAATGATATTGAAAAGCAGATTCTTCATGATGCCAACGACTTCTTCTTCATCCGAGTCGTGGCCCTTGATAGGACTCAATGTCTTCGTCAGAATGCGATAGACAGTCCGAGGCACATATAACAATTCCTTCACAAGGAATTTTGTTCTTGGGGCCTGACCTGGCTTCAAAGGCTTCATCAACACTTGCATATAGTGATCTGTAAGCTCAGGTTCACTGTAGACGCAATGAGCAGCTTCAAGGGGAGGACTGAGAGGCAAAGCACGAAGCATTCAGTAGCTGGTGCCTTGTAGTGAGTATTTTCAGACATCCAGTCCAGCACCCATGAATTCACATCTTTAGAGTCTCCGGTGATGTGCAGAGTTGCATAAAATTGAAGAATGAGCTCTTCATTCCAATCACATATATCAGTGCAGAAATTTAACAGTCCCGCGTCGTAAAGAACACTGAGGACTAGCCCAAAGCACGGTAGAGATTCCATATCCACGTGAGGAATGTGCTCATGATCGAAGACTTTGTCTTTGTTGAACAGCACTGAGGAATAAAAATTTGCCTAGCTGGCAGTCCAGAAACGCCTCTTCCTAATGCGAGCAGAGTCATAGGGGTTGTAATCAGTGAAGAATACGTGCTCGCCGAAGAAATCATTAGCCTTGAATTTTTGCTTCCTTGAGAATGGATCCTTTGGCTTGGGCAAAGGAGTGTCAGTCAGTTGCATTACAGCCTCAGGAATCGCAATCTCAGGTTCTTCAGGCTGAGGAATTTCTGGTTCCTCTTCAGTGGCAGCCTGGGTCTTCAATTCTTCATTTTCATTTTCTTCAGCACTAGTGGCTGGAATTTCTTCATGAGCTTCATCAGATCCCATTTGAACTGTAGTTGCTGGGGACTGAGGAATTTGTTGCAATGGTGTGAAGAGTGGAGAGTTGGGGTGCTGACTTTCCCAAAAGTCATCATTCATCACCGGTGTGGTGCAGCCAATGTCCACATCTTCATCTTCCATTTCTTCAACGCCGGCCTCTTTAGCAGTAAACTGAGGCATAGGTGAGGAAACTGTGGGGGTTGAAGGGATTTTATCCACTTTAATTTCTTCATCCATCTGCTCTGACGAAGCAGCAGAAGGATTTTCTTCATCAGATCCGCTAGGGATCACATATTCTTCATGAAAAGGGATGATTTCCTTTGATGGCATGGAGGAAACTGGAACAGCATCAATTGGATTAGCAAATGAGCTTGTCAATTTCTTCATCTTCTTCGGTGCTGAAGAATCTGAAGGAGCTGATGTTTTCCTTTTCTTCACTGTTGCACGCTCTGCAGCCTTGGTCTTCTTCACATCTGATGCAGATGGAAGGATTGGAGTTGGAGTAGGCGCGGGAGGAGCAGAGGAATGTGGTTGATTTTCTTCAGCCACAACTGATGCAGTTGCCCTGACCTCTTCATTTTCTTCAGGCGCACCACTAGTGGGTGCCCTGGCAGTTTCATTAGCGGCTGGAATGCAGTCATCAGCCCTGGAACTCACATTTTCTTCAGCAGCCTGATTGTCATCACCGGTGCTGGCATGTTCTTCAGTTGGCTGAGCAGATGCTTCAGCCTGAGGAATTTCTTGTTGCGATGGGGCTGCAACATTGGAGGTGAACATCTTAGTCAGTTTAACAAACCTGACCTTGGCTCCTTTCCAATCAGCATAGTAAGTATTGAAATCATCGCTGAGGACTTTGATTTCAGACTGGATCTTCACAAGTTCATCAGTTGTCATAGAGAGAACGTTGTTCTTCAGGAATTTCTCCTTCCTGTATTGTGCTTTCTTGAGCTGCCTGGCCTTCTCAAATTTCCATTTTTCTTCTTGGATGAAGGCAGTCAGCATATGACTTTGGCCAGGAGTCAGCTTGAAGTCAGGCATAGGAGTGTTTGGGTCCTTGTGCTAGATATCAATGTAATCGAGGATCAACTTTGGATCCAAAAGCAGAGGCACATTTGTGCCCTTGGCTCTAGCGGCCCTGACTTGCCTATCTCTGATGATTTCAGCAAGTTCTTCATCATCAGCTTCGTCTTTTTCAGATGGCACTTGGAAGGCGACCTGCTTATTGTGAGGACTTGGGCGAGAGCCTCGTCCAGCAGTGGTCTTAGTCTTCAGCAGAGAGGGTCCTGTTGAAGAATTTGGTGCAGCTGAGGAACTAGCTGAAGCTCCTAAGGCAATAGAGAAGCCTGTAGTCCTTTGGCATGTGGCAAGATGCACAGGTGCTGAGGATTTGGTCGGAGCAGCTGAGGACTTTGGAGGGGCAGGAGCAGCATGAGGAATTTGCTGTGAGGACATTGACGGTGAAGCACTTGGCTTACGCGCAGGCTTCTTTGCCATGGATTTCTTCGGCTTGACTGCAGAGGCCTCAGCAAAGGCAGCAGCAGCAGCAGCAGAGTCCTCGTTGAATTTCCTCACTACATCTTTTGCTTGTTTGGCCAACTTGGCCTGGCGCCTGGCCCATTCTTCAGGATAATCCTCACCACGCTTGAGGCTGGTGAGATCAGCTTCTTGGCTAGGTGCCAACGGAGGTCTTGACCATGGAGGATTGAGTGCGAATTTCTTCATGTACTTGGGAGTCCCATATCTGTTCTCCCTCCACTCTCTTGCCCATCTCCTCTCTATCTTCTGAATGCGCACCTTGCGCTGATTTTTATCTTCCTTAGGGTGTGTGCAGTACCCAGCATAGATGTCCTCAGGGATTTCAAATGCAGTGTTGACCTCAGGCCTCTTTCCACCTTTTTGTGGCTTCTTTCCATCAGCCATTTTCTTCAGATGAGGAATTTGGACAATTGAATTTTCTCAAGAAGTATGCAACTTTTCTTCGAGGAACGCTGCAAATGAGTTAAGTTGATGAGAACCTAGTGATTCAGCTGCGAACATGAGTACCTGTAAATAGAGTATAGTTGCGAGGAATTTGGAGAGGTCATATGCATTCTCAGAAGGTTTTTCAAAAAGAACAAGTTTGAGGAATTTGACCAGGCGAGTCTTGAAGAATTTCACTAAGCGTTCTTATTCTTAGGTTCCAGAGCTGTACAGATCAGAAATCCGCACAATTGAGGAATCTTGAAGATAAATTATAGCTTAGTGAAGTGAATCAAGATCAGATGACATGTGAGGTGTTTAGTGTGTGAAGAATTTGAAGAATAAACACCTTTTGAAGATTTTGTAGAAATCATTTGAATTAAAGAGGGCAATAAAAGTAACTTTTAATTACCCTGAACGAAGAACACAACGAACTGTGAGGTGGAGAAGTGAAGTTCGTCTGTGCAGATCTTCCACGCCCTAACTCGGCGGAGGAAGACGGCTACGGCGGCGGCGGAGTGAAGATTTCCGCGGCCGGCGCGAGTACGACGGCGACGAGGTCGAGGCAGTGAAGCTCTTCCTCACCGGTGACGATGAAGTAGCGGCAGCGCTAGGGTTTGAGAAGCTCGAGCTGGAGAGAGGTCGAGCGGAGTAAAGGAAGTGAGGAAGGGGGGAGGGGGTATTTATAGCCACGGTGAAAAATTGTTCGCCCGAAGAAATTGGACGAACGTGCCCCTGACCCTTCTCATTCGCTTGACATGTGTCACCCACGTACTGAGAAGTGGAGATCGTGTTAGATCGTGGGTGAATAGATAAGTATTTCGTGGGATGCAGAACGGTTTGAGCGGCAAAGCCGAAAATTTGGATAAGATAAGTTAAAAGTTCCGTTCGCAAATTCTTCAGCTGACAAGGACACAGTGAAGATTTTGAACAAGTTTCAAATAGAACGCACATGAAGAATTTTTGAATAGATTGGGTTGAGTATAGCATAGAGGGGGAAGGGTCCGATCACATTCACTTGGCAGAAAACGCAACTTGAAGAATTAGCCATAAGTGAATGCTGTAGAGGACATAAACTCATATATATACACACACATATATATATATATATAGCCAATGAAGAAAAACGACGGAAACAGTGAAGATTTTGCAAAGTTGAAGATCTTGAACAACTGAGGAATTTCAAAACTGGAGAAAAACTCAAATTGAAGATTTTCAACTTTTGGTGGTGGCGTGACCCACCGTATAAGAATGACGATTTCAGACACCGCGTACAATTGTCGTAGGGTTCTGAGAATCAAATTGTTTGTTAATTTCTTCACACTTAGAGTGTTATTCTTCATTGATTGAAGAAAAACGTTTCTTCATGTGTTGCACATCCAAGTCATCAATTTTACATAAGTGTTAGGATGAGTGTCCTTTTCAAAGAACATTCGAAGATTCTAGGATATTTAGCTCACACCGCAACTTGCTAAATCTCTTCTCATCCAAGGGCTTAGTGAAGATATCGGCTAGCTGTTCTTCAGTCTTCACATGCTCAATAGAAATGTCACCCTTCAACACATGATCGCGAAGAAAATGATGACGAATCTGAATGTGCTTTGTCTTCGAGTGCTGAACTGGGTTGTGAGCAATCTTGATGGCACTCTCATTGTCACAGAAGAGAGGCACATTCTTCACGTTGACGTCGTAGTCCTTGAGAGTTTGCTTCATCCACAGCAATTGAGCACAGCAAGAACCAGAGCAATGTACTCAGCTTCAGCAGTAGACAGTGATACGCAGTTCTGTTTCTTCGAGGACCAACAGACCAAAGATCGTCCGAGGAAATGACATGTACTAGATGTTGACTTGCGGTCCACACGATCACCAGCATAGTCAGAGTCAGAATATCCAATGAGATCAAAAGCCGAGCCCTTGGGGTACCATAATCCAAGTGTTGGGGTGTGAGCTAGATATCGAAGAATATGTTTCACAGCCTTATGGTGTGATTCCTTCGGTGTAGCTTGAAATCGGGCACACATGCAAACACTAAGCATAATATCTGGCCTAGATGCACATAAATACAATAGAGAACCAACCATGGAGCGGTATACCTTTTGATCGAAGTCAATACCATTTTCATCAGTGCACAGATGGCCATTTGTGGGCATCAGAATTTTGACGCCTTTGCAATCTTGCATGCCTAATTTCCTCAGTACATCCTTGAGGTATTTCTCCTGAGATATGAATATGCCATTGCGCTGTTGACGAATTTAAAGACCTAAGAAGAATTTCAACTCTCCCATCATAGACATTTGATATTCTTCACTCATCATATAGGCAAATTCATCACTATAACGTTGGTCAGTACAGCCAAAGATAATATCATCAACATATATTTGGCACACAAACAATTCACCATCATAAGATTTAGTGAAAAGAGTAGGGTCGAGTGAACCGGGTTTGAAGCCTTTCTTCATGAGGAATTCCTTCAAAGTATCATAGCATGCCCGAGGGGCCTGCTTGAGGCCATAGAGGGCCTTATTGAGTCTGAAGACTTTGTTAGGATGCTTTGGATCTTCAAAACCTGGGGGTTGAGCAACATATACTTCTTCCTCAAGCTTACCATTGAGGAATGCACTTTTCACATCCATTTGATATAGAGTGATATCATGATGGTTAGCATAAGCAAGTAATATGCAAATAGCTTCAAGTCTAGCAACAGGTGCAAAAGTTTCATCGAAATCAATTCCTTCAACCTGTGTGTAGCCTTGAGCTACAAGTCGTGCCTTATTCCTCACCACAAGGCCATTTTCATCTTGCTTGTTGCGGTAGATCCACTTTGTGCCAATGATGTTGTGCCTGCGAGGATCTGGACGTTTAACCAGTTCCCAGATGTTGTTGAGTTCGAATTGATGTAATTCTTCTTGCATGGCCTGAATCCACTCAGGCTCCAGAAATGCTTCATCTACCTTAGTGGGCTCTGTGATAGAGACAAAAGCATAGTGCCCACAAAAGATAGATAAATGTGAAGCTTTTGAGCGTGTGAGAGGACCTGGTGCTTCAATGTCATCGATGATCTTTTCAACTTGCACTTCTTTTGCAACGCGAGGATGAGTTGGTTGTCGTCGAGGAATTTGATCAGCATTTTCATCAGCACCATTTTCTTCAGCATTTTCTTCAGGTGCATTGGCTCGACGTTCTTCATGTTCTGGAATGAATTCTTCAGCAAATTCTTCGGTAGGAATGACATCCTCAGTAGCCTTAAACTTGATAGATTCCTCAGGTGCTGGTTCATCTATCACAGAAGGTAGGTGCTCTCTTTGCGAGCCATTAGTTTCATCGAACCGCACATCTACAGTTTCAACTACCTTGTGAAGAACGTTGTTGAAGACTCTGTAGGTGTGCTAGTCCTTTCCGTAACCAAGCATAAAACCTTCATGTGCTTTTGGTGCAAATTTAGCATTGTGATGAGGATCTCTAATCCAACATTTAGCACCGCGGACTTTGAAATAACTCACATTGGGTTTCTTGTCAGTGAGGAGTTCATAGGCAGTCTTCTTGAAGAACTTGTGAAGATATACCCTGTTGATGATGTGGCACGCAGTATAAATTTCCTCAATCCAGAAGTGACGAGGCGTCTTGTACTCATCAAGCATAGTGCGAGCCATCTCAACATGAGTTATGTTCTTGCACTCCACGACGCCATTCTGCTGAGGAGTGTAAGGAGCAGATAATTCATGAGTAATACCAAGTTCATCAAGATAGTCATCAAGACCAGAATTCATGAACTCAGTTCCATTGTCACTTCTGATGTGCTTGATCTTCACACCAAAGTTGGTTGAAGCCCTCGAGGAAAATCGTTTGAAGACTTCCTGCACTTCATGTTTGTAAGTAACAATGTGAACCCATTGTATCGAGAGTAATCATCAACAATAACAAAGTCATAGAGAGATGCGTCATTTGTGACTGCTGAGTAATGGTTAGGACCGAAGAGATCCATATGAAGCAATTCAAATGGTCGAGTAGTGGTCATGATAGGCTTCACTGGATGCTTAGCCTTGGTCATCTTTCCAGCTTCACAAGCTCCACACAAGTGATCCTTGAGGAATTTGACATTCTCAATGCCAATGACATGCTTCTTCTTCGCAAGAGTGTGCAAATTCCTCATGCCTGCATGACCAAGTCGTCGATGCCATAGCCATCCTTTTGAAGCTTTTGCAAGTAGGCACACGGCTGGTTGCGGTCCTGTAGAGAAATCAACAATATACAAGTCTCCTCTCCTAAAGCCTTCAAAAACTTTGGAATTGTCAGCTTCCATAACCACAATACAACGATACTTGCCAAAGACAACAACCATATCAAGATCACAAAGCATTGAGACAGACATGAGGTTGTATCCTAAGGACTCGACAAGCATGAATTTGTCCGTGTGTCGATCCTTTGTGATCGCAACCTTACCTAGACCCAATACCTGACTTTTGCCTTTGTCAGCGAAGATGATGTGCTTCAGATGCGATGGTGATAAGGGAGCATCCATCAATAGATTCTTGTCACGAGTCATGTGATTTGTACATCCACTATCGAGGACCCACTCAGTGGCTTTGGGTTGATCATCCTGCAGATGAATTAGTGCAGCTTACGAACTTCATATACTTCATCAATGAAGAATATGACATCACAATTCATTAGACCAATTTCATCAAGCAATGCAATAGTTAAAGCAGTATGAGGACGTGAGAAATGAAAGTTCATTTCTTCATGATTAGCTTGCGTCCTTTCAGGCACTTTTCAGGTCTCCAGCAAATTCTTCAGACGTTTAAGTACGTCTGGAGACCTGACCCTGCATAAAAGATTAGTTCTTTTTCTTCACCTCCCACATCTGAAGGGGTGGCAAAGAGTTCATCACTCTGAGAGCTCCATACGAGAAAGGTGGCATAGAAGCCAATCCATTTCGTTTCACATATGAGGAGTTAGGGTAAGCATATGAATAAGCAGAGAAATTCTTCGAGGATTTATGAACATAATGATTAGAAGAATAATGCTCATATTCATAGCCCTTGGCTCTTCCCTGCGAAACAGAGTTGTTAGCACAATGATGTTCATATGAGGACTTTGATCCTTTTGAGGAATTTGATCCATGTGAGGAATTTGGTCCGTATGAGGACTTGGATCCATATGAAGAATTTGGTCCATATGAAGAATTTGATCTGGGGTTCCTATTCTTCACCGGTGGTGTCATGAGGACATTCACCTGAAGACTTTCAAGGCACCTTTTGGGAACCCAGATTTTCTTCATAGTAGAACCGTTCCTGCAGTTAGTGCCAACATATCTTTCAAATACTTCACCATTCTGATTTTTAAACAGTTTATAGTAGGAGTCAAACGACTCATCAGAAGAATGAGAAGATTCACATGTAAAGCCAGATAAATTAGACGGATCAACTGGAGGTCCCTTTGTAGCAACCCATGAGGTTTTGGGGTACTGCTCAGGCTTCCAATATGTACCATCAGCATTGAGTTTCCTCTCAAAGGCAATACCCTCTTTCCTAGGGTTCCTGTTGAGGATCTGCTTTTTAAGCACATCACAAAGAGTCTGATGCCCTTTGAGGCTTTTGTACATGCCTGTCATGTACAGTTCCTTCAGCCCTGCATCATCAGTGATACTAGCAATGTCCTCAGATGAGGAATTAGTGATAGCAGAGGCAGGTGAGGAATTTGTAGCATTAGAAGCATTTGAACATTCAGGTGAAGAATTAGCAGATTCACGTTCAATGCATTTCAAACATGGAGGAACAAATTCTTCCTGAGCAGCGCTGATTTGTTGAGCAAGTAATGAATCGCGCTCCTTCTGAAGATCTTCATAACTCACTCTTAGCTTCTCAAGATCTTGCTTTCTTTGAAGAAATTCATAAGAAAGCTTCTCATGATCAGATAAGAGAGTGTTATGATGACCTTGAAGGTTCTCAAACCTAGTCTGAAGTCTCTGAAGATTTTCAGTCAAGGTTTTAGTGCGATCCATTTCTTCACCCAACATATCATCACTTTTGTCTAGCATGTTTTGAACCTTTTCAAAAGCCCTTTGTTGTTTCACAGCAATCTTAGCAAGTTTAGAGTAGCTGGGCTTGAGGTTTTCATCAGATTCATTCTCACTAGATTCAGAGGATGTATATTTGAGTACCTTGGCACCCTTTGCCATGAAGTAATAGGTGGGAGCGTAGTCATCATTGCCTTCATCAGCCTTGTTGGTGAAGCCATTTTCTTCAGAGTTGAAGATAGACTTGCTGACGAATGCAGTAGCGAGAGCTAGACTCGCTACTCCAGACTCGGACTCCTCAGATGCCTCCTCTTCCTCATGTTCCTCAGATTCAGCTTCAGAGTCCATTTCCTTGCCAATGAATGCCCGAGCCTTCTTGGAGCTGCTCTTCTGATGAAGACTTTGAGGATTTTGATGATGAAGATTTTGAGGATTTCTTCTTTTTCTTCGCATCATCAGAATTGTAATCCTTGTATTTCTTCTTCTTTGATTCATTTTCCCAATGAGGACAATCTTGAATGTAGTGTCCAGGTTTCTTGCATTTGTGACAAAGCCTCTTCTTGTAGTCACTGGATGAGGAATCATTGCTCCTTGAGGATCTTCCAAAGCGACCACGTCTTGAGAACTTTTGAAATTTCTTCACTAGCAGTGCTAGTTCCTGGCTCAGTTCTTCAGGATCACCAAGGCTGCTGCCAGAGTCTTCATCTTCAGACTCAGAAACTGCCTTGGCCTTTAGTGCACGTGATCTGCCATAGCTCGAACCATAGAGGTCTCTCTTTTCAGCAAGCTGGAACTCATGAGTATTTAGCCTTTCGAGGATATCAGCGGGGTCCAGTAACTTGTAATCAGCACGTTATTGTATCATCAATGCCAGAGTATCAAATGAGGAATCAAGCGATCTCAGCAATTTCTTCACCACCTCATGGTCGGTGATGTCAGTGGCACCAAGCGCTTGAAGCTCATTTGAGATGTCAGTGAGGCGATCGAAGATTTGTTGAACTTTTTCATTGTCGAGTCTTTTGAAGCAGTTGAAGAGATTGTGAAGAACATCAACTCGAGAGTCACGCTGAGTTGAGACTCCTTCATTCACTTTGGACAGCCTATCCCAGATAAGCTTAGCAGTTTCCAAAGCACTCACTCTTCCATACTGTCCTTTGCTCAGATGGCCACATATGATATTCTTCTCTTGAGAATCGAGTTGCTTGAATCTCTTCACATCGGTAGCGTTCAGTGAGGGTGAGACAGAGGGAACACCATTTTCCACAACATGCCAGAGATCGTTATCAATTGCCTCAAGATGCATTCGCATCTTATTCTTCCAGTAGGGGTAGTTCGTCCCATCAAAGGTAGGACACCCAGCAGAGACCTTGATCATACCTGCGGTCGACATAACTAAAACTCCAGGCGGTTAAACCAAAATCACACAGAACAAGGGAGTACCTTGCTCTGATACCAATTGAAAGTGCGTTATATCAACTATAGGGGGGTGAATAGGCGATTTTTATGAATTCTTCACTGAGGAATTTGCCAGTGAGGAAATTCCTTAGCGAAGAACTACTTGCAGCGAAATAAGTACTCAAAAGTATGCATAGCAGAACACAAGCATGATCATCATGATGAAATGAAGACAAGCACAGAGTACAGAAGCGTAAACACAGGATAGCACAGGATGAAGACAAACAGACTGAAGAAATTGAACTGAGGAAATTGAGAAAGTCTTCAGTCAAAGTCTTCAAACACAGATATGAACAAGTGCACAACACACTTATGAGGAAATGAAAGAGTTGAGGAATTAGAACCAGTAAGCTTGGTGAAGACAATGATTTGGTAGACCAGTTCCAACTGTTGTCTCAGTTGTACATCTGGTTGGAGCGGCTAGGTATTTAAACCAGAGGACACACAATCCCGGACACACAGTCCTCACCGTATTCTCCTTGAGCTAAGGTCACATAGACCTCGCCCAATCACTCGTGGTAAGTCTTCAGGTGACTTCCAAACCTTCACAGACTCGGTCACTCGGCGATCCACAATTTCCTCTTGGATGCTCTAGACCATGACGCCTAACCGTCTCGAAGAAGCACAGTCTTCAAAGGTAACAAGCATCGGATCCACACGGGATCAATCTCTTCAGTGATGCTCAATCACTTTGGTTTTGTGGGTGTTTGGGTTTGGGTTTTCCTCACTTGATGATTTTCGCTCAAAGTCCTCGAAGGATGGGATGCTCTCAAATGACAAGTGTCAGTTTCTCTCGAAGCAGCCAACCGGCTAGTGGTTGTAGGGGGCGGCTATTTATAGCCTAGGGAGCAGCCCGACATGATAAGACATAAATGCCCTTCAATGATATGACCGTTAGGTAAGTAGATATTTTGGGACAGCTGGCGCATAGCACAGCAATGGTCGGAAATTTGAGTATCAAATTCCTCAGGGCTATCATGTTCCTCACTGTGTAGGCAATCCGCACTGGCGAATTCCTAACTCCTCAGTCAGAACAAATTCCTCAGAGACCAGAAGAACTTCGTCTCTGTCACTGAAGAAATTGACTGAACTGTATGAGATTTCCAATGGCTTGACTCGAAGGGATTGGTAGGTGTAGGATTTTGAGTTGAGCATCACATGGAAATTTTTCCTTAGTATTTCCTCGACCCCCTTTTACAGTACGGTGTTTCCTATGACTCAAGAAAGAGAAAATCAAACTACGAAAAAAAAGTCTTGACGCTTCATGTTCCTCAAATGAATACCAAGTCTTCAAGGTCACACCAATTTCTTCACTTTCAAAGTCTTTAGAAATCCAAAGTCTTCAGTCGAAGAACTTCATTTTTAGGGGTCGACTTTCTCTGTAAATATCAAACTCCTCATAGACTTATAGACCTGTGTACACTCATAAACACATTAGTCCCTTAACCTATAAGTCTTCAATACACCAAAATCACTAAGGTGCACTAGATGCACTTACATGGTACCATGTGGCTAGTCCTCAAATGCTATCGTGCTCCTAATGTGTCACCCCTTCAACTCTGCAGACCAAACAATATCAATAGTCCAACATATTTACAAATGAGATTAGAAGAGCTCCCATCTGTTACCTTTTCTTGGTCACTGGTTAGTACCGAATGCCCTGGCTCGCGGATCATGAACATTCCCATGACAAGTAAGCATCTAGCAACAACAAAGGTGCACATGAAGTTTGAACTCTGGCTTGTTCTTTACCCATCGTGTAATCTACTTCAATGCACCTGTTCTTTCCATCTCCAATTAAGTGCCCTTGGTAAAATTCTACTTGGTCCTACAACTCAATTAGCCCGCCGAACAAAAAAATTGTATTTAATAACAGTTGCTTATATAGTGCTCATGCTAGTTTATTTGTTGGGATACAGTGAAGAAGCCCAAAGGATACACAACATTTAGCAATGACAAGAGTATTCGATACCAAAATATACCTGCCAATTCATCACAGAAAATTTAAATATCACTATACAAGACATGACAAAATTGAAGGGAGACGCAAGGTTACTTCAAAACGGATAGTTTAGAGATGCGCAACAGTCTATACCAATCATGCTACATCATAAGCTACAAGAAGAATAACAAGTGGGGAGTAGAAGACATACCCTTCCTTCCACTAAATCATGCCTGCCAATGTTGACACAGTACATCCAATGGCCTGTGCAGAGTTGAGGCACGGCGTATGATTTTCATTCATGTCCCATGGGTTAAGAACTCTTTTCTTATTTATTGCTCTCTCATTAATGGTTCCAGGTATAGCTACATTGATCAACCTATTGACAAACGATCCAGCAATGAATTAACATAAGCAACGGCTAGCAGACAATTTATGTGCAAAGAGTAAATGTGCAGGACTCTGTAGCTATCTAGAAATCCATCTCATGGTCTGAAAATAACACCATCCCTAATAAGTTGACTGCCGGATGGGTCGATTGGCAAGTTCTTCTTCAAGAATGGGTTTTCACCCAGATAAGTGTTAATGTGCGCCACATAAGAAGAATTCCCCGCCTGGTTGAGATTGTGCAGCAGCGTAGTATGGTGGATTTGAGGGCCGATGGTGAATTCCTCCTGCCAACAGCGGCCAGCCTCGCCACCGCCGCCCACGGCGTCGCTACCTTGTAGCTCACCCTTGCTTGCAGATTCACAAATATCGATCAGACAGGAGCGCATTTGTTCATCTCTTGAACAACAAATACATAAACACATTGGGATATGGGTCTCTGGGATCAAAACATGAGTATGACATACTGATGGATAAATAGCACGAACTGAAGATAATCTGGACACAAATTTGTTACTTATCCATCTTCTCTCAAATGTGAAAAAAACGAATGGATCTGTTGTACCAGTGACAGGGATGGTGGCACAACAAATTGGGGGCTGACCTGTGAAACGATGGGTGAGGTGCGTTCAATCTTGAGACGAATATGGCAGTAGGTGGGTTTGTTCGCCGGCCACCCATAACAGTACGCAGTGAGAGGTCGATGAAGACGGCGGCATGACGATGCAAAAGCAGGCACAGATCGGTGAGGGGCCGACGTGGACGATTCATCGCGTCGCCAGCACCCTGGCCCGTGCCAGGCGGCAGGTCGGGCGCGATGGATGGGCTCGGCGGCGGCTCCCGCGGCGAAGGGCGGTGGCTCGGGCGCGACGGACGGGCTCGGCGGCGGCTCCCCCGGCGAAGGGCGTGGCGGGCGTCTCCGGCGGCTAACGGCTGCGGGAGGAACGGAGAGGAGGAGTGGGCGAGAGGTCGAGGTCATGCGGGCGGGGCGAGAGGACGTGGGGGTGTGCGTTGTTTGCTCTTTTTTTGAACGGCAGAGAGTGGTTTTGAACAGAGGACGTGTGGGGTGACACGAAGTGTGGGATTAGCGTTTCATTAACGAAGACTATTTCGTTAACGACGTATCTAGGCCATTGATGATGTGATTAGACGGTCCAGGTTTTAAGTTGGATCTGCCTTCTCTTTCTTTTATAGGGGTAGTAGATAGATGAAATCATATAAGAGTACAATAACTTTTAACTTTTATTTTTTGGGCCATCCTTTTAATCTTATTTTGATTCTTAGATTTCTCACATTTCGTTTGGCACGTACACGGTTCCTTTGTTTTTGACATGGCACATACACGATTCTTGGATGATCATAATACGGTTTTTTTGTTGCGAAAAATGGTCATGATGCCTTGGATGATCCATTGGTGTGTTGTATTTGGTTCCACCGCGCACCAGATTTTTTCTTTTACTTTGTAATACGTGTCTCATTCATATCATAAAGATGAAAGTACAAGCCACGTAAGGATCGACATGACAAAACTGAAAAGATAGTAGAACATCTCTGAGCTAGCTAGACACCAACGCTCCGCCACCTGCCTCCAGCCCGACCACAGTAGCTACTGAAGAAAAGAACGACGTATCACCTCCTCACCCAAGCTCGACGCGGCTCAATCGCTGATATGCAGATTTGTGGACCTCCAAGGTGGCTCACCAAAACTGAAGTCATTGTTGCTGAATGAACCAGATCTAGGCAACACCCCGGACACGCTATCGAACTCAAGATCTAGCACCCCAGCACGACTAAGATGCCGAAGGAGGAAACCACACTTGGCATCCATCAACCACGAACCCAGCACACGTTCCATCTTCCAGATGTCGTCCGTGTAGTCCACAATCTACATCCGCTCCTGGACTACCTCCCAAGCTTCGCACCGATGTTGGGGCAGACGCCGTCGCAATGGTGGAGCCCGAGGGCACATGTCCACCATGAGGATGCCATCGACACACCATCCTTGCTTGAACAGGATGGTTTTCAAAACCACCCCCAACCATAGGGCTGATCGACTTGTCGGGGAAGGATCTGAAGAATCTTTATTCAGCGCCGCCATCGTCGCCACTGAAGCCAAGAAGATGAGCAACCTAAAAAGAAGCTACTTTAGCCTAAACTATCCACACACACACACACACACACACACACACACACACACACACACACACACACGTGGTTCCGGCGACCCCCCTAGCACGGACGATCGAGGTCGTCGGCGGAGGGGAGCCACAGAAGGACGGCGGCGAAGGAACTCCCCTTGGGAGCGACGCTGGTGAGATCGCCCTTTTCCTTCCCGAGGAAGAAAGAGTGACCACCGCTTAATGATCAATTTGTTGTGTTTGTGGTGTGCCTGATAAGGATTGTACGTAAAGAATCATCAGTATATAATGACTCTTAATTAGTTTTGAAATACGGAACTCGGCCTTGTTATAAGTCACAATAGTACTAGTAATTCATGACCATCCCTACGTGTTTACTAAGGACCTAAAATGGTGATGAAGAAACGAACGGGTTCATATTGTATGAACATAGCCTCACCGATGCAGGGGACGACATCACTTTGAAACGGTAAGGCCTCTGTGGCTCCATGTGGTAGACTCTTTGTAGAAAGGGTGATGCCTCCCTTTTACTTTCTTGGTTAGGAGGAAAAAGAATGGCCGCACTGCTTCGGGCAAAAAGGATCATATGTACGTACAGGATCGTATGCATAGCATTTCACTTTCTTAATTTTAAAATACAACACTCATCCCCGTTATAATTCAAGATTTAATTAATACTTCACGACACATTTGCATTTAATAATTAATATACGTCAAGGTCGGGGTCCTTCTAGACAATGTTGCATTTGTTAGAAAAACTAAAGATACGTACAAGCCAAGTTACAGAAGTACATGACTAAGAAATTATCAAACTAGTACTTTTGTAAGTGCAATTTTTTTAAACATCATATTTGTATTATCCTGTACCAATTTTTTTAAGCATCCTATATATTAATTGTGAAAAAGAACATAATGCACTCTCTTACAATAGCAATGCTAGTTCATGGAATCTTCTTATATTGAATTATCTGGAATATAACATCAGTCATTCTACATATGTTGTCCATTGAAACATATCATCGAGAGGGAAAGTCACCTGCCGGTTATCGCTATACACCGTCGGGTATTTTCTCAAATAGCCGAGATGCACATATCTACCATCGGCCATGTCCTCTCATAGGTGAGAGTTTTGTTTTCACCTTCGGCTATTAAATTTCACCGTCGGGCATTACATGTAATCCCCGTGGGTGTGGCAAAAACCGTCGGGCATTACATGTAATCCCCGAGGGTGTACCAAAAACCGTTGAGCATTACAATTAACCGTCGGGCATTACATGTAATCCCCGTGGGTGTAGGGAAACCCGTCGGGCATTACATATAATCCCCGTGGGTGTAGGAAAAACCATCGGGCTTTACGATGAACCATCGGGCATTAAGTTGGATATCCGAGGGGTGGATTTTCACTGTCGAGCATTCTAGTATACCGTCGAGTATTAGTGGTAATACTCGTGAGTTGACACTAACCGTCGGCCATTATAACTATCATCGGCTATTACGGTAATACCCGACGGTCCGTCGGCTATTAGATTTCACCGTCGGAAATATGGGGATTTCTAGTAGTGTTAGTGACTCGGTAGGACCGAAAGGGATGAATCGGTCAGACCGAGATGCACAAAGAGGTTTTGGAGGTTTAAGTCTATGACGAATCGGGAACTCCGAGTGCTCCTCACACAGAGTGGTTCAAATCTGACTTGATCAAACTTTTTGATGTAGCATGAATAGAGTTTGAGACGAGGAAAGCATAGATAGCTAGAGGGAGTTCTTAGGCATTCTTGTCCATCCATTTGGCAAAAGAGAACAATCAAAACAACAAATGGATATCCTTGAATGAGTAAAATATGCATTCAACATGCTCACACAATTAAAATGGCAAATTAAATATGTGACAAAGCATGCACAAACACTCTAGCATCTATCAAGCAATTTGGCGATGACTAGGTCGTCTATATATGAGTATTTTGACTTAGGAGTCAAATGAGAACATTTGATCATAGGTCATACTCATCCTTTAAGCACAAGTGGCGTTACCACTTTTACATAAAGCATTGTTGTGTTCACATCATTAGAGTTGCTTTAGCTCAATTTATTAGAGTAAAGCTCCCCCTAGATGTGATATCCCCCCTAAGAGGGATGAACTAACCTTGGGTTTTGTCGATGATGACTTCATGTAGGTGTTGAATATGTAGATGCTCAATGTTGATGTAGATCATTCGGAGCAATCCTTTGGAGTGATTAGCACTTTCAATACCTACACGGGTTAGTCCCACAAGGAACAAACAAGGATATCCATAGACATAGAGTGATGCATACACAAGATGATGTCCATGAAAGCATTAGGTTACCTTGTCCCTTGTCTTACCAACAAGAGGGTTTGTGACTCCTTGAACTTAGTGCAAGATATGGAAGTTGTTTGCACTTGTCCTTGCCAAAATGATAAGAGTGAGGTATGTTGGCGGAGTCACGCTCAAGAACTCTCTAGTTCTTCTTCTTCTGGATCCACACCATCTTGATGGGAATCCTTGGAGTTGTAGTTGTACTTGATGAAGTAGAACTTCATGTAGTCTTGGGAACCCACTTGACCAAGGCCTTAGGTGCTTCTTAAAATGCATCAATTTCCTCTTGAAGCTTGTCCTTGCCTTTTTGCTTGTGGTCTTGTGGTGGAAGATCATCTTGAGCTTGTGTCCCTTTGAAAGATGTAGGATCATACTTCTCTCGTTGAGGAACAAACTTCGTCTTGGGGTATTGATCTTCTTCCCACTCAACTCCATTGGCATTGAACTTTCGTTCAAAACCAACACCTTGATTCTTCCGGTGTCTTCCTTGCTTGCGTACAATTTCCTCAAATTGCTTACTTCCGGCAAGGCTCTTGTAAACACCTTTCTCTATAATTCCCTTCAATAAGCTATTTTCTTGCTCAAGTGTAACTTGGCTAAGAGAATCATTAGTGGAATCAAGAGAACTACTAGAAGCAACAACATTGGATTTAGCATGACTGTTGTTACTACTAGATGAAGCATATTTCTTGTTCTTGTTGCTAGATTTAACTTGTGGCATGTAAGTAGACAAGAGTAAACGCTTGGCAATGTAAGAAGAACTTTTCTTGCAAAGATCATCATTGATTGCCTTTAAAAACTCATGCTCTTGCTCAAGGTTGAGCTTTTCAAAGCGTAGTTTGTCATGAGTCTTTAAAAGTTCTCGATGGTTTTCCAAGGTAGTTTCATGAGCTAACTTAAGAGTGTTTAGTCTTTAGTTAGACGCTCAATCTCCTTCTTATCATCATCATTCGTTTTATCTTGATTTGCATGATTAATTGACATTTCATCATAGTTTTCATCACTAGAGTTGTCAACAAGTAAATCATCATCACCTAGCAAATCATCTTCATCACTATTGAAATCAACATACTCGGGATGTGTTACCTTTGGATCTTTGGCCATGAAGCATCTTCCAATTCCTTCATTTGGTGAGTCAAATATGTCATAGGAGTTGGTTGACACAAGTGCTAGACCGGCAACACCTTCATCTTGAGTATATTCGGAGTCGGAGTGATAACTTCTTTCGGAGTGATGGTCGGACTCGGAGCCGGATACCCATTCACCAACATGAGCTTGATGTCTTCTTTTTGTGTAGCTCCTTGATGACTTATCCTTCCTTTCCGAATCTTTGCTTCTCCGAGAGGATCTTCGTTCATAACGATCATCTCTACTCCTTCTTTATCTTGGTGGTGATTCTTCTCTTCTACTTCTTCTTTTGGGAGAATCTTCTCTTCTTTTGTAGGGGGTCGTACACTCATTGGAGTAGTGTCCGGGTCTTCCACAATTGTAGCAATTACGCTCATGACTAGAAGATCTTTTGTCATTGTACGACCTTGACTTGGAACTTCTTTCTTTGCTTCTACTCTTGTAGAACTTGCTGAAGTTCTTTACCATTAGGCTCAATTATTCATTGAAGGTTTGTTTCTCACTTGATGATGTGGGAGCATCACACGCGGCTTTGTAGGCACCACTTGACTTGTTGTGAAGCTCTTCCTTATCCTTGAGTGACATCTCATGAGCAACAATTCTTCCAATGACTTCCGTTGCCTTGAGATCTTTTTAATTGGGCATCATTTGGATCAATGTGCACACGGTATCATATTTTCCATCCAAGGCTCTTAGGATCTTCTTGATGATGAATTTGTCGGTCATCTCTTCACTTCCTAAGCCGGCAATCTCATTTGTGATGAGAGCAAGCCTAGAGTACATTTCAACAACACCTTCACCATCCTTCATTTTGAACTTGTCAAGTTGACTTTGAAGCACATCCAATTTGGATTCCTTGACGGAGTCGGTACCTTCGTGCATATCGATCAAAGTATCCCAAATTTCCTATGCATTCTCAAGACGGCTGATTTTGTTGAATTCTTTGGGGCACAATCCGTTGAAGAGAATATCACAAGCTTGAGCATTGTATTGTAGCATCTTCAACTCTTCCGCGGTAGCTTCACGGTTAGGTTCTTTCTCATCGAAGAATTCACCTTGCAAACCAATACACACAATAGCCCAAACGGCGGGGTTATGTCCAAGAATATGCATTTTCATCTTATGCTTCCAACTAGCAAAATTTGTACCATCAAAGTAAGGACCTCTACGGTGGTAATTTCCCTCGCTAGACGCCATACTCTCCTAGGTTGTGAAACCAAGGCTATGACCACCAAAAGCTATGGAAATCAAAACAAATGGAGACCAAAGCTCTGATACCACTTGTAGGATCGAAAGTATGTCTAGAGGGGGGTGATTAGACTACTTGACCAAATAAAAATCTAGCCTTTTCCCAAATTTAGTTCTTGGCAGATTTTAGCAACTTAGCACAAGTCAAGCAATCAACCTACACATGCAATTCTAAGAGTATAGCAGCGGAATGTAAAACAATTGCATATGAAGGTAAAGGGAGGAGTTTGAGGGAGCAAACGCACTGTTGACACGAAGATTTTTTATCCGTGGTTCCAATAGGTGGTGCTATCGTACATCCACGTTGATGGAGACTTCAACCCACGAAGGGTAACGGTTGTGCGAGTCCACGGAGGGCTCCATCCACGAAGGGTCCACGAAGAAGCAACCTTGTCTATCCCACCATGGCCGTCACCCACGAAGGACTTGCCTCACTAGGATAGATCTTCACGAAGTAGGCGATCTCCTTGACCTTACAAACTCCTTGGTTCAACTCCACAATCTTGACGGAGGCTCCCAAGTAACACCTAGCCAATCTAGGAGACACCACTCTCCAAGAAGTAACAAATGGTGTGTTGATGATGAACTCCTTGCTCTTGTGCTTCAAATGATAGTCTCCCCAACACTCAACTCTCTCTCATAGGATTGGATTTGGTGGAAAGAAGATTTGAGTGGAAAGCAACTTGGGGAAGGCTAGAGATCAAGATTTATGTGGTTGGAATGGAATATCTTAACCTCAACACAAGTGTAGGTGGTTCTCTCTCAGAAAATATGTGTTGGAAGTCTAGGCATGTTCTGATGGCTCTCTCCACGAATGAAGAGTGGGTGGAGGGGTATATATAGCCTCCACACAAAATCTAACCGTTACACACAAATCACCAAACTCGGTGGGACCGATTCAAAGAACTCGGTCAGACCGATTTGGTTCATAATGTGACCGTTAGGCATTTCGGTGGGACTGACATGTCAACTCGATGGGACCGATATCATTAGGGTTAGGGCATAACGTAATCTCGGTGAGACCGATTACACAAACTCGGTGAGACCGATTTTGGTAACAGACAGACAGAGAGTTGGTCAGGCAAACTCGGTGGGACCGATTCGCTCATCTCGGTTGGACCGAAACGTTACGAAAAGGAAACAGAGTGTTTGCATTGCAATCTCGGTGGGACCGATCGCTCATCTCAGTTTGACCGAAACGTTAGGAAGGGAAACAGAGAGTTTGCAATCCCATCTCGGTGAGACCGAGATCCCTATCGGTGAGACCAAAAAGACTAGGGTTTCTGGCAGTGGCTATGTCAACTGAACTAGGTGGCTCCGGATGGAAAGAATCGGTGGGGCCGAGTTGGACTTTTGGTTTGGGACATATGTGGATATGAGAAAGTAGTGGAGGGTTTTGGAGCATATCACTGAGCACTTTGAGCAAGAACCTCATTAAGCAACACATCATCCCTTCTTAATAGTATTGGCTTTTCCTATAGACTCAATGTGATCTTGGATCACTAAAATAGAAAATGTAGAGTCTTGTGCTTTGAGCTTGAGCCAATCTTTTCTCCTTAGCATTTTGAAGGGTCCACTTTCTAATCCATGCCATGAGAATCATTGAGCTTTCCTGAAATATTTATCTTGGAATAGCATTAGCTCAATGAGCTATATGTTGTTAGGAATTACCAAACCCACCAAGGGATCGTTGCACTTTCAATAGGCATCACGCCCGTGACAAGTAGACCGACTCCTGCCTGCATCTACTACTATTACTCCACACATCGACCGCTATCCAGCATGCATCTAGAGTATTAAGTTCATAAGAACAGAGTAACGCTTTAAGCAAGATGACATGATGTAGAGGGATAAACTTATGCAATATGATATAAACCCCATCTTTTTATCCTCGATGGCAACAATACAATACGTGTCGTTTCCCCTACTGTCACTTGGATCGAGCACCGCAAGATTGAACCCAAAGCTAAGCATTTCTCCCATTGCAAGAAAGATCAATCTAGTAGGTCAAACCAAACTGATAATTCGAAGAGACTTGCAAAGATAACCAATCATACATAAAAGAATTCAGAGGAGATTCAAATATTGTTCATAGATAATCTTGATCATAAACCCACAATTCATCGGATCTCGACAAACACACCGCAAAAAGAAGAGTTACATCAAATAGATCTCCAAGAGAATCGAGGAGAACTTTGTATTGAGATCCAAAGAGAGAGAAGAAGCCATCTAGCTAATAACTATGTACCCGAAGGTCTGAGGTAAACTACTCACACATCATCGGAGAGGCTATGGTGTTGATGTAGAAGCCCTCCATGATCGATGCCCCCTCCGGCGGAGCGCCGGAAAAGGCCCCAAGATGGGATCTCACGGGTACAGAAGGTTGCGGCGGTGGAAATAGGGTTTTGGCTCCTCTGCTGATGGTTTGGGGGTACGTAGGTATATATCGGAGGAAGAAGTAGGTCGGTGGAGCTATGAGGGGCCCACGAGGGTGGAGGGCGCGCTCAGGGGGGTAGGCACGCCCCCTGCCTCGTGGCCTCCTCGTTGATTGCTTAACGTCCACTCCAAGTCCTCTGCATCACGTTTGTTCCGAAAATCATGTTCCCGAAGGTTTCATTCTGTTTGGACTCCGTTTGATATTCCTTTCCTTCGAAACACTGAAATAGGCAAAAAACAGCAATTTGGGCTGGGCCTCCGGTTAATAGGTTAGTCCCAAAAATAATATAGAAGTGTATAATAAAGCCCATTAAACATCCAAAACAGAATATAATATAGCATGGAACAATCACAAATTATAGATACGTTGGAGACGTATCAGCGGCCAGGAGGGGCGCGCCAAGGGGGGAGTCCTATTTGGATTCCTAGTCCAAGTAGGATTCGCCCCACCCCCCTTTTCCTTTCTCCACTAGAGGGAATATGAAGGAGAGGGAGAGGGAAAGGGAAGGGGGGCGCTGCCCCTCCTCCTTGTCCTATTCGGACTACCTAGGGGGGGCGGACACCCCCCACGGGCTTCCCTCTCTCTCCCTTAGGCCCATGTTGGCCGAATACTTCCCCGGGGGGTTCCGGTAACCTCCCGGTACTCCGAAAAAAAATACCCGAATCACTCGGAACCATTCCGATGTCCGAATACAACCTTCCAATATATGAATCTTTACCTCTCGACCATTTCGAGACTCCTCGTCATGTCCGTGTTCTCCTCTGGGACTCCGAACAAACTTCAGTCACCAAAACACATAACTCATAATACAAATTGTCATCGAACGTTAAGCGTGCGGACCCTACGGGTTTGAGAACTATGTAGACATGACCGAGATGCATCTTTGGTCACTAACCAATAGCGGAACCTGGATGCTCATATTGGCTCCTACATATTCTACGAAGATATTTATCGGTCAAACCGCATAACAACATACGTTGTTCCCTTTGTCATCGGTAGGTTACTTGCCCGAGAGTCGATCGTCGGTATCATCATACCTAGTTCAATCTCGTTACCGGCAAGTCTCTTTACTCGCTCTGTAATGCATCATCCCGCATATAACTCATTAGTCACATTGCTTGCAAGGCTTATAGTGATGTGCATTACCGTGAGGGGCCAGAGATACCTCTCCGATACACGGAGTGACAAATCCTAATCTTGATCTATGCCAACCCAACAAACACCTTCGGAGACACCTATAGAGCATCTTTATAATCACCCGGTTACGTTGTGAAGTTTGATAGCACACAAGGTGTTCCTCCGGTTTTCGGGAGTTGCATAATCTCATAGTCCGAGGAACATGTATAAGTCATGAAGAAAGCAATAGCAATAAAACTAAACTATCATTATGCTAAGCTAACGGATGGGTCTTGTCCATGACATCGTTCTCTAATGATGTGATCTCATTCATCAAATGACAACACAGGTCTATGGTCAGGAAACATAACCATCTTTGATCAACGAGCTAGTCAAGTAGAGGCATACTAAGGACACTCTATTTTGTCTATGTATTCACACACTAAGTTTCTGGTTAATACAATTCTAGCATGAATAATAAACATTTATCATGATATAAGGAAATATAAATAACAACTTTATTATTGCCTCTAGGGCATATTTCCTTCAGTCTCCCACTTGCACTAGAGTCAATAATCTAGCCGTTTCCTCGCGCCTCCGGATGACGAGCTACCGGCCACCGGTGTGGCATTGAGGTTGATGAGCACGGGCGCGGGCGTGGAAGGCGCCACCACGCTCACCTCGAGCAAGCACTCCCCGGAGAGGCGGGAGGCCTGCGGGTAGACGTGGAAGCCGGGTATCGGCTGCGTCGCCGAAGCGTGGGGCGAGTCGGGCAGCACCATCCGAGGAAACATGGATGAGCCGGTGCTGGCCGCGGACACGGCGACGTTGACGAGGCCGTGCTGGCTAGGGTTTAACCCTAGCATATGTAGCGCCTCCCTCGTTCCTGCCGCGACGCGGGCGTTGGTGACTTCCTGCTGCGCGGTGCTACTTCTTGAGCTTGCATTGGTTTTTCCCTTGAAGAGAAAAGGGTGATGCAGCAAAGTAGAGATAAGTATTTCCCTCAGTTAGAGAACCAAGGTATCAATCCAGTAGGAGACAACACACAAATCACCAATACCTGCACGAATAGTCAAACAACTTGCACCCAACGCGATAAAGGGGTTGTCAATCCCTTCACGGTTATTTGCAAAAGTGAGATCTAATAGAGATAGATGAAACTAAACAAAAGATAAAGTAAATATTTTTGGGTTTTTTGGTTTATAGACCTAAAGTAAAAGATTGCAAAATAGTAGATCGAAAACTTATATGATGGAAAATAGTAGATCGGAAACTTATATGATGGAAAATAGTAGATCGGAAACTTATATGATGGAAAATAGACCCGGGGGCCATAGGTTTCACTAGAGGCTTCTCTCAAGATAGCAAATAATACGGTGGGTGAACAAATTACTATCGAGCAATTGATAGAAAAGCGCAAAGTTATGATGCTATCTAAGGCAATGATTATGAAATATAGGCATCACGTCCGTGTCAAGTAGACCGAAACGATTCTGCATCTACTACTATTACTCCACACATCAACCGGCTCCTACCTGCATCTAGAGTATTAAGTTCATGAAGAACAGAGTAACACATTAAGTAAGCTGACATGATGTAAAGGAATAAACTCAAGCAATATGATGTAAACCCGATCTTTTTATCCTCGATGGCAACAATACAATACGTGCCTTGCTGCCCCTACTGTCACTGGGAAAGGACATCGCAAGATTGAACGCAAAGCTAAGCACTTCTCCCATTGCAAGAAAAACCAATCTAGTTGGCCAAACTAAACCGATAGTTCGAAGAGAATTACAAAGATATCAAATCATGCATATAAGAATTAAGAGAAGATTCAAATAATATTCATAGATAAGCTGATCATAAATCCACAATTCATCGGATCTCGACAAACACACCGCAAAAGAAGATTACATCGGATAGATCTCCAAGAACATCGAGGAGAACATCGTATTGAGAATCAAAAAGAGAGAAAAGGCCATCTAGCTACTAGCTATGGACCCGTAGGTCTGAGGTAAACTACTCACGCTTCATCGGAAAGGCAATAGAGTTTATGTAGAAACCCTCCGTGATCGAATCCCCCTCCGGCAGGATGCCGAAAAAGGCTCCTAGATGGGATCTCACGGAACAGAAGGTTGCGGCGGTGGAAAAGTGTTTTCGTGGATGCTTCTGGTGGTTTGGGGATATATGTGAATATATAGGACGAAGAAGTAGGTCAGTGGAGTCACGTGGAGCCCACAAGGCAGGGGGCGCCCTCCCCCCTTGTGGCCGACTCGTGGCTCTTTCGAGCTGATCTCCAAGTCTCCCAGGTGTCTTCTAGTCCAAGAAAAATCATCGCGAAGGTTTTATTCCGTTTGGTATTCCTTCTCTGCGAAGCTCAAAAACAAGGAAAATACAGAAACTTGCACTGGGCTCTAGGTTAATAGGTTAGTCCCAAAAGTAATATAAAATAGCATATTACTGCATATAAAACATCCAAAACAGATAATATAATAGCATGGAACAATCAAAAATTATAGATACGTTGGAGACGTATCACCGCCGCCGCGATGGCTTCGTCCCTCGCGTGCCTCCTGTCCTTCCTCTCGCCGACTCCCTTGCCCGCTGTTCGGGCGTGAGGCTCTTCTTCAGATTGGGCGCAAGGCTTGCCTTTGCCGAAGGGGGCGGTCGTCATGCCGGACGAGGCGAGGGAGGCGAGGCCGGCGGCGGTGTCGAGGTCGTCGTCCATGGCGGGTGGAGGGAGCGCGCGCGGGTGGGTGGGTTTTAGGGGGAATGGAAGGAAATGGGGGAGGCTGCCACCGACCAGCGGGCCAGGAGAGAGGAGAAGGCGAGCGCGCGCGCGTCCGTCTCGTGTCCGCGCCGACGCAAATCCGACTCAAAAATGGGCCGGGAATGGGTCGGCGGGCGGATGAAAAGCGGACACGCATCCATTTGGGTCGGCGCGTTGGGCCGACTTTTCTGTCCGCGCCGACCCAAACGGACGCCCGCGGACGAAATGGGTTGCCCCGTTGGAATTGCTCTAACTACCCTTTTATTTTGAAGGAATATCAAGCTTTATTGATCAAGTATAATCAAGAGAGAGTACCTCCCGGATAGAATCCGGGGTCAAGAAAAATAGAGTCACTAGAGGACTCACAAGATCTAGCTAGAATATGTGCCGCGACTATTGGTTCGATTTGTGACGACTTGGAATTAATTAAGCAGCCATGCTATGCTACTGTCGCCTTTATAATGCATCAGTTTAACTAAATGACAGTCGACTGAATTTAAAATAGGGTTAGTCAATTTTAGAGAGTTGGTCGAAGTGAGCCGGAGGGAAGGAAGGAGAAGGAAGGGGCTCGCCGGAGGGCTACCCCATTATCTATCTTAGGGTTCAGGGTGGTGGCAGTGGTTGACAGCAGTGGTGGGGGCAGAGGTGCACTTCGCCGGAGAAAAAACATAAACGCAGGCAGGCCTAGAAGGATGGTTGGGGCGGCGAGGCTGCGCGGGAGCGCCGCCAGCCGCGGGTGGTGGTCGCAGGCGGTTCGGCCGGCGGCCCGTGCGGCGACCTGGGGAAGAAGAAGGCATGTCCACCACTCAATCTGCATCCAACGACCAAGAACATTTAGAGCAACTCCAATGGAGGGACCCATTTCGTCCGCCCGCGTCCGTTTGGGTCGGCGCGGACAAAAGTGGCGGCCCAACGCGCCGACCCAAACTCAAATCGTGTCCGCCTGGTGTACGCGCCGACCCATTTCCGGCTGAAAATTGCGCCTGGAATGCGTCGGCGTGGACGCGCCGTGCGTCTCCTCGTCGTCCGCTGCGTCCCCACCTGGCGGCCACCCAACCGCCACCGATCGTCTTATTTATGACGACCACCGACAGCGGGCCCACGCGTCAGCCAGTGGAAGCGTTCTT
>NC_057796.1:427275636-427278126 GCF_018294505.1 Triticum aestivum
TAGCGCGCCCATGGGCCTCTTCGGCAGCAGCAATGGCAAGGGCAAGGGCAAGGGCACCCCCGGCGCCTCGTCCTCCCGTGCTCCCCTTCCCCCTCCTCCTCCTCCGGCGGCGACGCGTTTCTGCCCTGGTCGCCGGCGCCTGCACATCCCGGTGCACCAAGCGCGGTGGCACTGGGAGTACAGGCAGCCATTGTCGTACCCCGATGTCACGCTGCCGCACCGTTGGCATCTGGATCCGCAGCGGATCCCGGTGCCGGCGGTTCCTCGTACCCAGCGGGCGCACGACGACGAGGTGCGCAGGCGCCGCGCACAGCTCACGCCGGAGCAGCGTCGGCTGCCAGAGTACGCCGCCGACTCCCCCAACTGGGAGGCGTGGTTCGCCCTCGAACACGAGGAGCAACGGCGCTCGGGTGTCGACGCTGTCCCGCCGCCGTTCCCACCGCCGCCCCCGCAGGTAGAGCCGGAGGACATGGAGGCGGAGGCGGAGTACCAAGCCGCCCTCGAGGAGGCCCTGCAGCACGCGCTGGAGCCTAGCCGCCTTGAGGAGGACGCGCACTGGGATGGGCTGGAGCAAGCCCTTGCCCTGTCGCGGCAGGAGACTCCGTCCACACCCCGCTCTTCGTGCCGCCACCGCCACCGTCGCCGCCCGTCCAGCCCAAGCCCGAGCCGTAACCGGAGCCGACGCGTAAGCGCTGTTGGAAATATGCCCTAGAGGCAATAATAAATTGGTTATTATTATATTTCCTTGTTCATGATAATCGTTTATTATCCATGCTAGAATTGTATTGATAGGAAACTCAGATACATGTGTGGATACATAGACAACACCATGTCCCTAGTAAGCCTCTAGTTGACTAGCTCGTTGATCAATAGATGGTTACGGTTTCCTGACCATGGACATTGGATGTCGTTGATAACGGGATCACATCATTAGGAGAATGATGTGATGGACAAGACCCAATCCTAAGCCTAGCACTAGATCGTGTAGTTCGTTTGCTGAGAGCTTTTCTAATGTCAAGTATCATTTCCTTAGACCATGAGATTGTGCAACTCCCGGATACCGTAGGAATGCTTTGGGTGTACCAAACGTCACAACGTAACTGGGTGGCTATAAAGGTGCACTACAGGTATCTCCGAAAGTGTCTGTTGGGTTGGCACGAATCGAGACTGGGATTTGTCACTCCGTGTAAACGGAGAGGTATCTCTGGGCCCACTCGGTAGGACATCATCATAATGCGCACAATGTGACCAAGGAGTTGATCACGGGATGATGTGAGTTACGGAACGAGTAAAGAGACTTGCCGGTAACGAGATTGAACAAGGTATCGGGATACCGACGATCGAATCTCGGGCAAGTAACATACCGATAGACAAAGGGAATTGTATACGGGATTGATTGAATCCTCGATATCGTGGTTCATCCGATGAGATCATCGAGGAGCATGTGGGAGCCAACATGGGTATCCATATTCCGCTGTTGGTTATTGACCGGAGAGTCGTCTCGGTCATGTCTGCGTGTCTCCCGAACCCGTAGGGTCTACACACTTAAGGTTCGGTGACGCTAGGGTTATAGAGATATTAGTATGCGGTAACCCGAAAGTTGTTCGGAGTCCCGGATGAGATCCCGGACGTCACGAGGAGTTCCGGAATGGTCCGAAGGTAAAGATTTATATATGGGAAGTCTTATTTTGGTCGCCGGAAAAGTTTCGCACTTTATCGGTATTGTACCGGGAGTGCCGAAAGGGGTCCGGGGGTCCACCAAGGGGGTCCACCAGCCCCGGGGGGCCACATGGGCTGTAGGGGGTGCGCCTTGGCCTATATGGGCCAAGGGCACCAGCCCCAAGAGGCCCATGCGCCAAGAGATAAGAAAAACGGGGAGTCCTAAAGGGGGAAGGCACCTCCGAGGTGCCTTGGGGAGGAAGGACTCCTCCCTGGCCGCACCCTTCCTTGGAGGAAAGGCCAAGGCTGCGCCCCCCCTCTCCCTTGGCCCTATATATAGTGGGGGGGAGGGAGGGCAGCAATATCCTAGCCCCTGGCACCTCCCTCTCCCTCACGTGACTCATCTCCCTCCTCCCGCAGCGCTTGGCGAAGCCCTATTGGAATCCCGCTACTTCCACCACCACGCCGTCGTGCTGCTGGATCTCCATCAACCTCTCCTTCCCCCTTGCTGGATCAAGAAGGAGGAGACTTCGCTGCTCCGTACGTGTGTTGAACGCGGAGGTGCCGTCCGTTCGGCGCTAGGATCATCGGTGATTTGGATCACGACGAGTACGACTCCATCAACCCCGTTCTCTTGAACGCTTCCGCTCGCGATCTACAAGGGTATGTAGATGCACTCCCCTTCCCTCGTTGCTAGATTACTCCATAGATTGATCTTGGTGATGCGTAGAAAATTTTGAATTTCTGCTACGTTCCCCAACAGTGGCATCATGAGCTAGGTCTATGCGTAGTTTCTATGCACGAGTAGAACACAAAGTAGTTGTGGGCGTC